>NW_020664534.1:3737055-3829437 GCF_002925995.2 Terrapene triunguis | reverse complement strand
GAACACAGCATACAACATAAAAACTAATGATCCACAGAAATTTCTGAGACACAAAATCATTTAGAAGGATAAAAAGAAAATTATATATAATATTCCCTTATGAGATCTTCGTTGGAACCATAAATTTCAGTTCAGTGGAAATTAAACTTTAAAAAATCTTAATACCCATAATGAGAACACTTTAACCTGGCCTTAAAGGGAAATTAAACTTAATTTCAACACCGGGTGATCCTAAGTCTCTGATCATTTTAATCAGATTTGTTTGATTTTTAAGTATTTGTTGCTGGGGAAAGGAATAATGAGACACCAAATTGATGTTTTTTTCAGAATACTTCCTGGTATAAATGCACTAACATGTCTGTAGTTGCAATAATTCTGAATCATCATGCCAATAGGAGGAAGACTTTATTATTTATCATTGAACCTGTGCATTTATATATATCAAATTGGTGTCTCATTATATATGTATACACATATATATATATATATATATATATATATATATACACACACACTATACTCACACCAATATGTCAAGCAGCCATTCCTATATCACCTCATACACTTGTCTTTAACATTCTGCCTTTTAGATATGGATAGTCATCTACCTAAACCTAAGGGTCTGATTGGGCAAAGCACATAACCACATGCTTAACTTTAAGAACATGTATAGTCCTGTTAAAACCAAAGTTAGCCACGTGCTTAAGTGCTTTGATAAATCAGAGCCCGAAGCTGCAAAAATATCTAAACAAACTCATGTACAAGCATATGTCAGAGTGGATGTATTATGGATACAAGATATCTCTCACAATTGATTACTGTTTCATCCATTCCTATTCCTTGGTGGGATGTTGGCAATGAGTTTCCTGGGAATGTTGGAAAATACAAACATACAGCTTAAACTTTTATAACTGCTGTTCACATTAATTTGCTCATTTTATTTCTCCCACTCTCCCACTTTCCGTATCTGTTTTTGTTCTTCTAAAAGTTTTGCTAGTCTATATGAAACCTACTTTGCCCCTTTATTGAACTGTAATAAATAATTAAAAGCAGATCTTTTGTCATCTAATATAAAGTTGCATCTCTCCCAGCATCTTGTATGTTTAGTGATCTGCTTTTGAACTGACAGCAGAATAAATTTGCACGTGACCCAGCCTATCATTGTCGATCTTCCGAGTTATAAGAGCATGACATTGTTTAACAAGGATTTGAAAGTCTTACTAACCTTCATTCCCTGTTGCTTTTTTAGAGCAACAGTGCATAACAAGAGGGGTTTTACCACTTCAGTGCTGAACAATATACCAGAGCTGAATGACTTTGCTTTCCAGACAAACCACAAAATTAGAGCGAGCCACAAAAAAAAAAAATCTCATCCAGTAAGAACTGTTGAGTTTTCCAACATTTTTCCCATCCTGAATCAGGTTGAAATGTCAAAATCTTGAAAATTTTCATGAACAAAAAATCTGAATATTTTGGAAATATGGAAACTATCTTCACAATTTCAAAACATTTTTTTCAATTTTTTTCAAAATGAGAAATTTTGCAGGAAAAGTTTTAGTTTTGACAAATCAGCATTTTCCAAATTTTGTTGAAAAATTCCCAACCGGCTCTACTCATCATATTCATTACCATTTCTTATTTTAACAACAGCCAATAATATGCTAGGCTAGGTGATTTGCAATCAAAATAAAAATACATGATCTCCAAACAACATATATTCTAATTTTAGACATGATGCTCCAGATTCTGGTCCTGCTAAGGGTGCTTTGCCCCAGCTTACCAGGCTTCCTGGGGGTTCCCCTGGCAGGGGGAAAATTCCTGGGCAGTATAAGGCTTCATCAGCTGGCTCTATGCTATTCCTCCACCCCTGCTTTTGCCACTGATATAGAGGGTAAGTTGAGGGCATGACCAGGGAAAAGGGGGCATAGCCAAAGAGACATAACATCAGGCTGATCCCACACAGCTAAAATAGCTGATAGGCTGAAATGGTCCATGAGGCAGCTTTATTTTGCACAACGATCAGACTGGTACCCAGTGGCCCTGGGATCTGGGCAATACAAATATGTTCCATAGCTTCCTTTATGTTCCACCTTTCCACAGAGCTGTACCAGGTGCAACACAGCTAGCGCTCAAGATCTGGCCCAATGGAATGAGAGGAGGTAACAAACTGTAGGGAAGGGCAAGTTTAATTACAGCAGTAAGATCACAGAGCTATTACTCAGTTTTGGCATGCTGACTTCCTGGCAGTTCAATCAAAAGTTAAAAATAGAGTTATTATTGTTGACTTACTAGTTGTGGGCTTTGTGAAGGGGAAAAAGATTCTTAAGCAGGATAATATTATGTTACAAATTACAATCAATAAAGAAATGTGTGTATGAAAGTTGCTGAAAGAACACATGAAAAGTCTAGAAGAAGTGAAAGGGTTAAAAGAAGAAATCTTGGATAAGTAACGTTTTGCAGGAATCACTCTGTTATGACAGGTTGTGCCAGCACTATGTTTCCCCACTCTTTCTGATATAAGCACCCTAGGCAAACTTTCTAATTAGAGCAGCACAGTATGCAGTGCCATGTCTCTGTGAAATTATTATGCCAAAACCAAATTTTGTCACTGGCAGCCAATAATCTGTTTCTCTACTAAGGCCTTGAAGTGGCCATATCAATTATTTAAAGACATACCAAGAACAGGAATCCATTTAAAATCTTCTGGGAAAGCCAGATATAAAACAGTGCATATTCACATTTCCTTCACAACGCTGTCCTTTTAAAAATACAATATTACTAATTAAAGCTTAGTGCATTAGGCCATTAGGATTGGAGTGATTCATGGCAGCATAATGATCTTGCTTATCATTCGTGCATTAATTTATGGGGCACTATAAAAACAAGCAATTTGAAAAACTGAATCCAATCCAAAAATTACTTGAAATAATTTCTCCTGAAAAGTGATTTCACTATGCATAAGTGCTACGCTGGTAAGAAAATGCTTCCTATCAATAATTAAAGTACAATGAAAGTTTGATGCGTCAGAAGACACGCTCAAAAGGCCCTGGGAAGTAGAACATGGAAACACCATTCTCTTTCCTGCAGACCTTCCCATTTCAAATTTATCTTTATCTCATAATAAAAACTTTCATTTTGCAGAGAAAACATGTTTTACATAAGCTATTTAGACAGGCATCTCACTATCCAAAATGTGACAAAAGCTATAATAAAATGTCAAATTAGTATTGCATTATCAAAAAATGACAGAAGGCAAGTGGCCGAGATCTGTAACACGCTGAGTATCCTTAATTTGTATTGACAGCAATGGGAGTTATGGAGAGTCAGCATCTTGCAGAATCATGCCGAAGAGCATAACAATAATAGCAAGTTTGAATGAAGGTTTAAAACATTCACATTTAAAAACCTAGAGAGACAGAAGATGAAACTGGGCTTTTCTTAGGGGTCTGAGGGTGTTAGGATCCAGGCCCAGATCCTCTAGCTTCTAATGGGAGTTAAGATGCCTAAATACCTTCTGGGCCCCGACTCCTATTTAAAGTCAATGGGAACTGGGCATCCAAATATCTTCGTCCCCTTTGAAAATCCCACCCTAACTGTTTAGCCCAATGATCTCTTTGCTGACCATCAGGAAGAAAGCTGCCAACAGGACAGACTACACTGTCTTCAGACCATGTGAAAGAATGTGTGCTAGGCAGTTTGAGTACCAAATGCCTGACTTCCTGAAACCCAATTGTCAATAGAGTGGGATTCAGAAGCTGCCATCACAAGGTACTTCCCCAATCAATCTGGAGCAGCCTTTCAGGAAGGTTTCAAACTGGTTTATAAATTGTTTTTGGCACACGAGACCAAAACATTAAAAAAGTTAAATACCAACAAGTTACAATTCAAAATGCATTTTGTGCATTGAATAATACTAATGTGAGCTAACTAAAGTCAGAAAATTAAAATATAAGTCTATCACACTGTTAAATCACTCATTATCAACACCATCACTGTGTGAATTAAATCTGACTCTGCATGTACATTAGGCTCAGTATGAGGCTTTAGATTACATGATTGAGGTAATTTTCATTGTTTTAAAAATAACTTTAGTCATTGTGGTTTAAATCCCCATGAAAGAATGGAAATCTAAATAATTTCCTTAACTAAGTATTTTCTACGCCATGTATGCAAACTGGTTTGATGTCATAGTTACATCCTTCTTCTGGGCTGTTGGCATTCATTTGATTTTTTTTAAAGAAACACTTGTTTTGAGAGGGAAATATACATGAAAACTTTAGTACATATACAGAAAAATAAAATGCAGGACAAAATTTGGTTGTACTAATCTCAGTATTGTCAATTAATCATTAACTCTCCCTAGCTTTTGGTTGGATAATCATGATGGGCCAGACTGATGCTTCCCAAGGTAAATGCTATGCACAGGAAAAGTCTAATGAGGAAGAAACCTTCCATGAGGATCCCTTCATAGAATTTCTCCCTAATCGTTCCATCATGGGAGCAGAATGTAGCCCTGTCATTTGACAAGGGTAAAAACAAAAATTACTTTCTTCTAACATTGAATGAGGAACTTTGTTAGCAACAGAAGAAGTGTTATCCCTAAAGTTTCTGAATCTCTCTGCCTCCCTGTAGAGCTTTCTGACTACAATCTTCTACCACTGCTTCCTGCTACAGAATTAAAGAAAAAAATACATATATCCTTTTTTGTTTGTCTGAACAATCTGTAACTAGAATTGCTATTTAGCAATAAATTATAGATCCAGATGAGTCACTGATGAGTCATTCAGATATGGTCATATTCTGGCCATGAGGTGGCTTCTTTCACATCTGGAGTATTGGAGTATTCACATCTGGAGTAATACTCACAGCTTGAGTATTGCATCCAGTTTTGGGCCCCCCACTACAGAAAGGATGTAGACAAATTGGAGAGAGTCCAGCAAAGGGCAACAAAAATGATTAGCGGGTTGGGGCACATGACTTATGAGGAGAGGCTGAGGGAACTGGGCTTGTTTAGTCTGCAGAAGAGAAGAGTTAGGTGGGGATTTGATAGCAGCCTTCAACTGCCTGAAGGGGGGTTCCAAAGAGGATGGAGTTAGTCTGTTCTCAGTGGTGGCAGATGACAGAACAAGGAGCAATGGCTCAAGTTGAAGTGGGGGAGGTCTAGGTTGGATATTAGGAAAAACTATTTCACTAGGAGGGTGTTGAAGCACTGGAATGCTTTACCTAGGGAGGTGGTGGAATCTCCATCCTAACAGGTTTTTAAGGCCCGGCTTGACAAAGCCCTGACTGGGATGATTTAGTTGGGGTTGGTCCTGCTTTGAGCAGGGGGTTGGACTAGATGACCTCCTGCGGTCTCTTCCAACCCTAACCTTCTATGATTCTTTCTAGTTGATTCACATGGATTATCACATTCAAAGGTGTAGGCAACTCCTGATCAAAAACTTTAGGACTCTTCCCAAGAGGATTAGCTCTATTCAGTAGGCTGTGCTGTGTGCATACTTGCTAATAGAGTTACAACAACTGGGTTTGGAACCATCTGAAGATGTCACCTGTTTTTCAATACTTGAGTACTTGGATCCATCTCAACCATGTAGGAACTTGAAATGCAGCTATATCTAAGGTCAACAGCTGGTATTTTCCTGTACTTGTACTCACACGATTTTATCATGACTGGGTTTCTTGGTTTCGGATTGGGTAAGCTTTGGGCTAAGTTTCAAAGCTTGAAAAGGAATCCTGGAAATCTCTTAGTTTTGCTTTGCTCAGCTTCATATCTGTTTCACCAAATGGAATCCCAGCTTCCCCTGTTCATATGATGGCTGTGTTTTGGTCTGAATGGCTGTGCTTTGGTTCAGGAATTACTTGAAATGGCCCATTAATAAAGTGTCAGACACATACTCTGAATATAGGCTTTGAATTGACCCAGAGAACTTACCTGTCTTCTTGGACTATTGAGCAGAAGCTTGCACTGCTCCAATTTAGGGCTAAAGCTCATCTCCTTAAAAATCTCTACAAATCTGTGACTACTGATCAATTTAATAATAATATTGAAAATCTTGAGATGAATAGTTCAAGCCTGGTTGCGAATACTGTGTTTGGACACAGATCCTGCCAAACAGACATCACTCACTTTTGCTTGAATTGTATCCCTCATTCCCTTGCTTTACCAGAAACCTGCCGCCACCACCCCATTTCCCTTTTTTCTTTATATTTCCTGTGGGTGCTCACACTGGCTGAGCAATCCTCACTTGTCCTGTGCTCTCTCAGGGAACTCAGTGCTTTCCTTTTCCCCAGGGGGATTTTTTCTCTAGCACTGATTGCCATCCCAGCTACAGCTTGTTGAAAAAAATTGAATTTCACAATTTTTCCTCGAACAATAGAGTACATTTTCCACAAAAATGTATTCTATTTTTTGACAGCTCTACGAGTCAGAACATTTCAAAACTCAAAAGTTTTCAACAAAAAGAAAGGGTCCAATTTTTGGCAAGCCTTTTTCTGACCAGCTCTAGTCCCAGCTGCACTGTCTGTCCCAAAGTTAGACCAGACAGCCGTAATTTTTCTGAAAGTTCCTCACTGAAAAGTCCAGCTACCAGATGACCTCTTACCTGTACTTTTTTTCAGTTGTATCAAAGTCACTCTGCTTGCTCATATAGGGCAGCAGTAAAAGATCCCATGCTTGCTCTGTGCCCTTCAACTCCAGGCTGTATTGGCTTTTCTGTGGAATCTTAGCAGTGCTGAATGGAGGACAATGAGCATCTTCCAGAACCCAGTCTTACCCAGCATAGGGATGCAGGCTCCCTGCCTGCAGCCTGCCCAGATCACATTATTCCCCACACACTGACCTTGAATCCATGGAGTTCTAGGAAAGGGATGCCAAGAATGTGAACGACTCCTTGTTTTTCATCGGTGGGGTGGGATCTACTTACAAAGCGTCCCCTCCAGGCCCAGGTCTACAGGACAAGATCTAGTCCTATAATCTTAGAGCTTAATTCTGCAAATGCGCACATGAGTAACTGTGCTTACATGAGTACTACCATTAAACTCAATGGTACAACTCATGTGAGTAAATTTATTCATTTATGTAACTGTTGAATTGAGCCCTTAATGTTGCACTGTTTCTCTCGTACAAAGGCTGCATCCACGCTAGGAAAAAAGGTGGATTTTTACCATGTTAGCTAATCTGTGGCAACTAATACAAGGTAAAATCTTACTGTGGCCAGGGCAGTTGTAGTTTTAACATGTGTTAGCAGATCCAGGTAAACACCAGACTCTCCTCTAGCCTGTACCTTGACCTACTAACATGTTAAAACTACAACTGCCTTGTCCACAATAGGATTTTACTGCATTTCAATTACCACATATTAGGTAACACATGATAAAAGTATATCTTTTTATCTTGTGATTACAAGACCAAACAGGTTTTATGAAAAATATTAGACTTTGTATTATTTATTAATAGAATTTACATGCCTCTCATGTTAGATTTTTTAGTACAACACACAAAAGTCCACATTAGTTAAATATTAATTTACCTGCATAATGCAATATTGTCTAACATACCATTCTTTTTTGGTTTATAGATTCTTGAACCTGATCAAGGCACCAAAAGTCACATCAACCTAATCACCATCCTCATGAAACCAGGGGTGCTGGAACAATTTTTATAGTGGGGGTGCTGAGAGCCATTGAACCAAACTGTAAACCCTGTACTGTATATGACGGAAACCACGTCAAGCCAGGGGGTGCAGCAGCATCCCCCAGTTCCAGCACCAATGCATAAAACATGGGTTAAAATATTTCTTGCATTGGTGTAATCACTTTAAAGTTTCAATCAATGTAAAAGCCTCAATAGTGTGACTTGACTGTTAGCTTCTTTTAAAAAATACAAAAGCAGCTTGAGAATATTATGTACTAGTTACCTTCATTTTTCAAAATGATGCAATTTCAGTTAAATTACTGCAACATAAAAGGTTTGTTTTATTTTTTACTTATACTGATGACACTTAAAAAAAAAACAGATTTTAAGTTCGTAAATAACTCCAAAATTGAGACCTTAATGTAGTAAATTCAAAGATCAATTTAAAGGCTTCCAAGCTTGATTACAGTTGTATGAGAAATTATTTTGCTCAGGGTTTGATAGTTAACTGGCCATTGTTATACTTATGTTTGGAGTTTTTTAACTGTTTAAATATTAAAGTACCAACTTCTACCAATTTAAATCCAGTGCAGAAACAAAATGGATTCAAACTATAAACAAAGATTGTCTCCGTTTTGCTAAGAATATCAGAAATACATAGGATTATTATGTATCAGGAACTAGAGATAATCTGAGCAAAAATTAGTCTTCATAAACACTAGAGAACTTAAAAAATTTTTCTGTAGAATGCTGTTATGCACCTGAGTGCAAATCCTGTCCCCAAAGACAGACCTGAGTAAAGGGCCTCGTACAGAGGAACTCCATGGGAGTCAGGACTGACATATGGAATCTCCTCCCATATGCCATGAAGCAGGCACAGGCATCTAATTCTACCCCCCCAATACTAAACCACCCTCCATAGCAACACAGGAGTCCCCCACAAGAGCAGTGCTCTACATCATGCAAGGAGGACACAACCCTCTGCGGATATGTCTAAATCAGAGAAAAAGATGCATATTTTTACAAGATGTTAGCTAAAATCCCTAAAATGTGTTAACTGGTCAAGGTGAAGACCAGGCTTATCAGCTAACATACAACTTGTCAAGTCTACATTAGAGTTTTAAAATATTTTATTTAATCATGTCAGTTAACATGTTTTAAAAATACATCTTTTACCTTAGTCTAGACAAGCCCTATGGGGTCTCCCAGCAGTTTATTCCTTCCTGATCTGGGAAAACACAGCTGTTCTGTTTCCACTTTTTTCATTTGTGGAGTGCATAAATGTGTGCAGCATGAATCTGCCCTAGCAAATATAAAAAGCATAAAAGTCAAGACCATTGTGAAGACCTCTCTCTGGAACTTTTAAATCTTTTAACTTTTAAATATTTTAAATCTTTACCCCCCAAGACATTTTATTTGCATTTTTACTGTATATATTTTATTAATTTCACCTTATGCCAGAGCTTGAAATATATGGTATCTTCACTGTTAAAAGTTAATATATGTATGCACATATAATAAACTGCAAATACCATTATGAGGCAACAAGTTAAAGAGAGAGACATTTTATTTTGGGATCCTAAATGTTTGCTTTTAAAAACAGTACAAATCACACAGTAAGGCTCAGCCCTGCAGAGACATGGACGAAGGTTGTGAGAGAGAAGTGCTGAGCCACCAGTAGGATTGCTGAGCACAGTGCTTTGTTATTCATGATCCAATAAGGCGAAGTAAGCTGAAAGTAGCAGGCACTGCTCTCTACTACAAATGTCATGAGGCATTGAGCATCTGGCTGTGAGAGATACTGTTTTCCTAGAACCTTTAGAACCCTGTGTCTATGGCAGGGATCCTGTGGAAAAAAATTGTACATAATCTTGCAATTAAAGACTGTATTATAATGCATACGCACAAGGGGGCTGAATGAAGGTTGCATGAGCAACCTAAATACTGACATTTCCTAACTTTTGAGTCCTTGCCTTTGTAGCCTCAATAATGTTATTTTAAAATATTTTATTTGTATGTAATATTTTAATCATTGCTTATTATAAAACCTGTATCACATAACTCTTCCTCAATTTCACCTTAGTCAATTCACCTTCTTTCCCCACCTCACTTCTTCGCTGTATGTTTCCGAACCAGAATCTTGCCAGTATTTTAAACAACAAAATTAACTCTAAACGAGCAGGAATCATCTTGCATCTACCTCTCCTCTTCTTCCTCCCACTAGTTCCACTCTCTCCTTCATGCCAGCCTCCAACTCTGAGGTTACCCTTGTATTTCTGCCTCTAACATCTCAATCTATCTTGCGTTCCCCTCCTCCCTCACTCTCATTCACTCCCTCTTACCTATTTTTAATCATCTCTACTTTGCTTCCTTCCTTACATTTGCAAAGATGCTTTCCCCCCTATTTTGACAAATCCTTCCCTCAGTTCCATTTGATTTACTAACAACTAGTCTAACGATCCAATTTGAATATATACGTGCTCATACAATAGAAAACAGGGTGAGGGTTGCACATGCAAATGACTGTACACCAAAACTACATGCACAAGTTTAGAAGTTGCTTGAAAAATTTGGTCCTGAAGATATAACCCCATTGTGCCTTTCTAATGTGCATTAGGGAGATCTCAGAAGAGTGGGTGATCTTATACATATGGCATTGTGGACTTTACCTACGGTCATGGAATCACAAAATTGTTTCCTTTGCAGGCTCTCTTGCACTGCAGGCAAGGGAATCATGCCGATCACTCCCCCACAAAGTGACAATCAAAACAGTGCTCTCCACACAGAAAGAGTAAGGAGCCATAAGTTAACTAACCCGATGGAGTAGAAGCTTCCAAATCCACATGGAAATTCTCTACTCTACTCTCATCGTCCCTAAGAAATCACTATGGGGAGAAAATGGAGAGAAAATAAATCATCTGCCCTAGTCTCTCTCATTTTACTGCTGCTGTTGTTCAGTATTTTGTCTCTCTGTCAGAAAACCCAAAGGGTTGTTGTGATGGCTAATTAGTTAATGCCTGTAACATCTCTGAAGATGGAAAATGCTGTATAAGTAGTGAGTATCTGCTTCCGGATTTCCACAGTATTTTTATGGCTTTAGTAAAAATATGCATAAGAACACAAAAGAGAGAGAATAAATGGAAGATATATTTTCATGCACATAAATGGAAATAAACACTCAGAAAATATAAACTCATTAAACCCCCAAATCCATGTTATAATTTACAAGTGATATATTTAAAGTGTCATCGGGGTTTTCTTTATTTAGACTTTAGTTTTTGTAAAAGGCCTTCAATGTATTTCATACTGCTACAGAACCCAGCACTAGTGTGCTGCAGAAATCAAGAGATGTTGCCAAAAAAATTAGGTCGCGTATGCGGCAGAATGCCAGGGGCATGATCATATATCATGTAATATATGGTTCACTGGGATAATAATAACAATAATAATGCTTTGCATTTTTCACATTGGAACTACTTCACAAATCCAGGACCTGATCCTGAATCCCTCACTCAAACAAGTAGTCCCACTGAAGTCAATGGGACGATTCATGTGAATAAGAGTTGCAGAATCCAGTCCTAACCAATGGTACTGTCCCGTTTCACAGATAAAGAATGTAGTGTACAAAAACTTTGCCCAATACCACAGAGCTCCCAGGTCTGTGATGAGGCCACATCTCTTTAATGGAGGAGTTTAGGAATGGTGTGTCAGGCTTAACTCCGAATGTCCAAGTTTTTGCTGTTTCCTTAAAATTGATTTGCATTTTCAAAAGGTAAGCAAATGAAATGGACTAATACACTGTTGTTATTATACCAGGATAGAGAACCATTCAAATCCCATATACAGCAATCTAAATGTAACTTATACAGATGTACCCTTCTCCTTTTCTACTCACATTATAGCACCTATAAGATTAAAAAATTTTTGTACTAGGATTCTTTGTCACCACTAGGCAGTTGGGATTTTACGTGATATATAGTAATAAATACTCTTCAGGCCAAAATACATAGCTTCCATGGCCAGACACTGGCTTTTGCATTATGAAGATAGATTTTTTTTCCCCCCAGAAGATCTTCACAGGCCAACTCAGACCCCATTAGTTTTCCTCTTCTCTCCCTGTCTTCAACCTCCTGTGGCCACTGAGTGCTGGATGTAGCACTCTCTAGACTCCTGGAGCAGCCATTGGGAACTGAGAGTATTGTGATCTGATTGCTAAGGCTGGCTGTAGAGGTACTTTATGCTGATCTGAGCCCATATGAAAAGACTCCTGGCAAATGGTATGAATGATAAGAGAACCAGGCATTGACAGGTTATTTAATTGTATGGGAGTTTACATAATTCAACTTCTCTTATTTGCTTAAAATGTTTATATGATAAATGCAAACAAAAAGCATCTTTGCTAGAGCTCCAGGTAACTAATTATAATAGCATATACACCTGCATGTAAAGTCTCACTGAGATAGAAAGAATGTTGAATGTTATCTGTATGAGGCATATGACTGAAGAAAGTAGTTACATAAAGTACAATACTACCTTTGGAATTTTAGAAACAACTGTCAAAAGGGCTAGTTTTCATCATAAATCAATTGCCTATAAAAAGTTTCATTATAAAATAATTAAACATTTTATTCAGAGGAACACAAAAGAAAAAACCCAGCCAAAATTAACAAAATAAGATATGTACTTTTTATTCTTCTTTAATGAAACTAGAAAGAGCAATTAAATGAGGTTTGGTATAAAAAAAACAAAAACAAAAAACAAAGTTTATTTTACACTTGCAGGCAATACGACATTTATCAAATATATATTTTATCCATTTGATCACAGTATTTAAATAATTTTTAGTACTTAGATGAATGGTCAAAGATTAATATCTCCACATACTACAATTATGTGACTGAAATGTCATATTACAGCATTCTCCATTAATGTAAAACTTCTCAAACAAATAAACTATGTGAGCAACTCAAGGCATAATAGCAGTGTTATATATTTAATATATTTAAAATATATTTATTTGAAATCTCCTACGGAAAGATAGTGTATTCACTATGAATTCAGGTTTCTTCACTGTAAATGTTTGTCTACTGTCAAAAAGGTTTAAATTGTTTGAAATCTCATACACCTTGCAACCCAGTTTACCATTGGCTCTGTAGTTATTAATATCTTTGGCTCTTTTTGCTTCATTCTAATATTTTGAAAATTTAATGCTAATGTTTCTTCCGCTTCCCTCCTACTCTACATACACTCCCCCCGTAAACTCTGCCAACTCAAACCTACAAAAGTGAAAAGGAGATATAAGTTATATATATAAATACATTGAATATGTAAGTAATTTAAAAAGTGTCGGATAGGTATATAAATAATAATATAACCAATTATTTTTTCACTGACCACCTATATATGCTACTCAATAGAGAAGCTGATTGGTACTACTATAACTCCTTTTTAAATATCCAGATCTATTATAATCCAAAGAAGAACTAAACAGGTCACTATGAACACTGTCTTTGAAACAGTACCCTCACTAATGTTGAACGTGAGACAACCAGTTGGTGTTTTTAGCTCTAGAGCAGAATGTTGCTCAAACACCTTTCCTCTGATATGTTGTTTTCCCCAAGAGGCAGTCAGTCCCTTTCACTGACATGTCTAGGTATATAAACTTGTCACTACTGCCATTCACTCAAGTTCACCAACAGCACTGGGAATCTAACTACATGTAGCCCAGTTCAGAGCTTGATATTTCAACAGGGCTACATACAATTCCCTGAAGCTAAGCACTCATTATCCTCTTTGTGTAAGCATATATGGCAGAAAAATGTCATTTATTACTAAAATATTATTCCTAATAGACAAAATTTTAAGACGTAAACTGATGATTTTGTATAAAATAATCTGATGCATTTTAACATCATTTTATTATTTTTTTTAATTACAAGTGTGCGTTCAGAGTGAGACATACATATATTACCATTCTAAGCTAGCAACAAAGTGTGATATTGTAGGGGAAAATGTGTTAAGTGGTTTTCATATATATCACTCATATCATAACATTTTATTCTAATTATAAACTGCATGGCTCGAACACAAAACTTTGCTAATTTCCAATGCAAAAAATGCAAGGAAGTACACAATTAATATCATTTTCTTTTAAAACATAGTTTAAATATTATGGCAAATTTTCCCTGTAAGGAAGAACCAAGTATTGTATTAAAGTCTACTGAAACTGACAAAAGTAGTTGTAGTTTAAGATACAAACAGAACACTCATGTTCTTCAGTAATGGAAATATGTTAAAGAATAGAAGGTCTAGGTACACTGTAAGCTACTTCAGATAGAACCTGCAGAAGAACGATGCACAAAATTACAGAAAATCATTTTAGTTAGATGACAACAGAGAACAACCCCACCTTATTTTCATAACAAGAAGTCCCACAAAGTTAGCCAGACTTCTAAACTCCATAACTATTCCTATTAGTTCATTTAACAGTAGTTTAGGATTTTAATGGACATGTTTTACCAGTAACAAAAAACTTGATAGGTAAATAAATCCACGTTTTACCCAATCCTCAAACAATAAATTAAAAGAAAGCTTCATCATAAGGTACCACTGCACTGAACAATTTGTGAGAGCCTAAGCCTGCTACTATTGCAGTCAATGGGAAAAACTTCAATGGGAGCAGGATTGGGCCCTAAATTAACCCTACTTCTTATGGATGGACACTACATCCACATTAGGTTGGTAAAAAAATGGTTTCCATATACAATTGAAGACATCACTGTTTTTCAGCTCTGTTATGATATGAAGACAGATTAACTCAGGCCTTCCTCTGAGGGAATTATATATTTATATATTATTATTTTTTTTTCTTAAATGCCTTGACCATAGCAATAATGAACTAACTACAGCAATATGCAAAATAGATTTATCAACTAGTGAACACTTTCTATTTTACAAATGACTGCAGAATTTAAAAAAAGTCTAAGATTAACAATACTAACATTTCATGTCCAGTGACACACTTTAGTTTTCTTGTGATAGAACAAACATATTCAAATACACCTTGATTATGTATATCACTCTACATAAAATCTGAATGAAGTGACTCATTAAAGACCTTGGCAATTTTATCTTTTGGATAAACCCTAACTCTTGAGAAGATGAAATGCCTGATCCTTAAAGGTGCTGAGCTCTTGCAAATTCCGGTGACCTCAATGAGAGCTGTAGGTATTCTAGACTTCTCAGGATCAAGCCATTAGGCAGGGCTTTTATTAACAAAGGAGTGAGTGCCCTGGGCCATATGTGATTTTAACAACACAAAATCTACTAAACTAAAACTTGTATGATATTGAATAGAGATTCACCATAAATACTATGTTTAAACAATAATTGGAGTTTAGCAACACAACTGTTTACAAGCTTCCATGTATACTTCTAATATTGTGTGCTTTATTTTGTAACTGCTTATGCACTTGTCTGGTTTTCCTCTTTTTCTCACACTGTTGAATACCTCCTATACAAAGCACTTAAGTATTTTACTTTTCCCCACGCTAGGGTGACCAGATGTCCCGATTTTATAGGGGCAGTCCCGATTTTGGGGTCTTTTTCTTATAGGCTCCTATTACCCCCCACTCCCTGTCCCGATTTTTCACACTTGCTGTCTGGTCACCCTACCCCACGCTATCATGGACAATAAGAAGGCACAATCAATCAAAGACATATCCATACACACTCTTCACTACAACTTGACATTTGTGGCAGAAAACCCCAAAGCAAACTTGTGTAAAATATTTTAATTAGGCTAACAAGAAAAAGAAATGATCAAAAATGTCTTCTTATTAGCATAACAAAAATACTTCCACGACTGATCATTTTTGCTTAACATCATCCATATATAGCATGTTGAAAGATAGGTTATTTTAAAATTACATGTACGAGACAGGCACTATAAATGTATTCCACTGCCATCAAAACAAGAAGTATTGCACTCATTATAAAAATCCATACTATGAAGGCCTCTAACTACAAGTAGTAACAATCTTTTTAGTTCACGTCTAAACTTTGAGATGTAAAAATGATTCAATATGTTTTTAAAATGTCCAAACAAAATGCATTTTAATGTAAGATAAACCTATTTGATCTTCTACACAAATTCATAGTTTTACACATCGGAAAATTTAATATAACACTATTTGAACTATGAATACTTGAGACTGTTTATCATGATATGCGCTGGTTTTTTGTTTTGTTTTTTTTAAATGTTACCAGTTCTTTAAGGAAACTGCATGCTATTTTTGATACAAACACCACTGTGAAAAGTCTATGGAGAAGAACTAAGGGGTTGTTATTTTGCTCTGTTTTGAATGGCACCTTACAAGGAGCATCTCTGCAAGTTATGATTTAATGCCTTATCAAAATGCAGCTAAAGTCTACGTTACTCCAATTCAAACACCTATGTAAAATAACTGAAGACACACAAAAACTGTAAAAATTCCTTGGAACAGATATGTTACTTGATAGCCACTAAAACAAACAAACAAACAAACACACACAAAAAACAAGTCTTTCCCCAAGACATTTAAGATATGCTGTTTTACTGCAGAAATAAGTGTCTGTTTTCAATGCTCTTATAGGAACAGTCAGCTGAAGAAAACAGTCTAATACAACTTCGCGATTGGAAAGTAAACCTGGCTGCAATACTTCTAATAGCTGACTAAAGTAATAACGCTCTGTATCTGTTTTGTTACTGAAAACGAGCATGTGACACCCAACGATCCGTTAGTTCTGGATTGCAGTGCTATTTTCACCATTCATCCCCGCAGGATTAAAATCTTACACTGCTAGAACAAAAGAAACACTAACAATAAGGTAGCACTAAAGTTTTTCCTCTCTTCACTACTCTACTGAGACGCCAGCCGAAGAGTGGGAGCCATCACTATTAAGGTGCCAGTTATGATTTAAGAGGAGGTGTCCTGGAGCACAAGGAGCGAACACTTCAGGAGCTGTGCAGCCTTCCTGCAGCCCTGATCAATTTCTCCATCAACAATCTCTGCTGTCCCCGTCTCCCTATATACCGTGGCTGTTTGGAAGCTTTATCGCTCATCCCATAAACACAAGTACAAATGCACCCCCCCTCCAGCACACAGTTACGCTCGCTCTCCTTCACCTCACATGCAATTCTTTGCAAGTCCCCTGAGAATTGCTCAAAAACAGAAACCAAGCAAAAATAAACAAACGAACAGAAAAGTGGGGGGGGGGGGCGAGAGGGGAAGCTTTGTGCGGCTGCTGTTGCAGTTGCTCCCAAGCATGCAGGGCTAAGGAAGAGTAGCTCCCCACTTTCATCAGCTGGCTACATCCTTGGGATAAAGGAGCAAGGCGGAATGATGCTGAGGCTGCAGAAGGGAAAATAAAGGCGTTGCAAACATGCTGGGATCCCCCTGAAATCCACCCCACCCACCCCCCTTCTCCCTAAAGCTGCCCGGGTGGGGGGTGGGGGAAATAACACACAAGGGGAAAAAGTGATGAAAAGACACAACTCACCTTAACAAGGGGTGTTGGATGGGGTCAGAGGAGGAAGGGTTTTGGTTGGTTTGTTTGTTTTAAGCAGAGGTTGTGATGTTATTAAAACACACAGACACAGGGTTTGGAAGCAGGGAGAAGAGTAGAAAAAAAAAACGAAGGGGAGATAAATTATCGAGAGGGTGCGAGTCAGTCTGGCAGGAAAAGGGAGAACCCCCCCGGGGGGAGGAGGGGTGCGAAGAAAAAAAAACAATCAGATGCAAAATCGAGCTCGAGCGTCGTTGCTGGGGTTTTGTTGGGGGGTGGGGGGACGGCTCCTGGCGAGGTGGGCGCTTGCTTGTTGCTTTCCCAGCGCCTCTTGCTGGGTGGCTGCTCCTAGGTGTATTTCCCGGGCGGGCGGGCGGCTCTGCGGGGCGGCGTTAAGGTGGCTCGTGGTGGCTTATATCCCTGCTGCTGCTGCGCTCCCCGGGCTCCCGCAGCTCGCTGTGGCTTTGCAGCCCCGCTGCTGCTCCTCCTGCTGCCGCTCTCGCCTGCCCCCCTCCCGCGCCCCCGCCCCCGCGCTCAGGCGCGCTCGCTCGCTGCTTCCCCGGGCTCTGCCGCTGCCGCGGAGCTGGCGGAGCTTCGCGGGCAGCCCCGGCCCCTCGCTGAGGCGGGCTGCGATGCACCAGCGGGAGGGGGCGTTGCCCTGCCCCGCCGGGGTGGGGCTGCGGGGCCCGGCCCTGGCCGGCGGGCAGAGGGAGCTGGGGCGGGGTGGGGGGTAAGGGAAGGGATCTAAGGGGCATGGGGACAGAAGGGGTGACAGGATGAAGAGAGCTGCAGGGAGGGGGACATGAGGGGGACCCAGTCTCCTCTTCATGTCATTGGTTTGAGGCTCAGGCAGCCCCCCGCCCTTACACAGGAGAAGGCCTAGCCCCCCCTGCCTTGGGGGCTGACATACCAGGGTGATGACACAGCCTCCCAAACGCCAGCGCTTTGCTTTGGGGGGGTGGAGGCTGACCCAAGGAAAGCGTAGCCAGAGAGTGGTGCCAGGTTTCGGAAGTGGGGGGAAAGGGGGGTTACTGGCACCATCTCAGGCTTGGAGACACTGAGCTGGTGTCACTTCGCTTGTTTCCATAGAGTCACTGCTGAATTCCTGGGGGTGAGAGGAGAACCAGGCCTATGCAATGGAAAGGTCACAGAGTTATAGGCCAGAAGGGACCAATAGATTGTCTAGTGTGACCTCCTGTATATCACAGGTCACCAACACCACCAGCACCTGCGCACTCAACCCAACAATCAAAATTAGATTAAATAGCCCACAGGAGACTAAATTACTATGTGCCACAGGCAGAGAACAGGAGGCACCAAGGTGCAGCAGTGCCTGAGGCCTCCAACAATGGCAGGGAAATGATTGTGATATACCCAGAGAATCCTGCAAGTGACCTGTGCCCACACACTGCAGAGGAAGGCAAAGAACCCCCAAGGTCACTGGCAATCACAACTGAGGGAAAATTCCTTCCCAACTGCACATATGACAATCAGTTAGATCCTGAGCATGTGAGCAAGAATAAGCCAGACAAGCATGTGAGAGAGAAAATGCCTGGTGCCACCTCAGAACCCTGGTCCTCCCGGTCCAATGTCCCATCTCCAGCTGTGGCGATCCCTGATACTTCAGAAGAAATGTATGTGCCTAATTGCCAGTTTTGGCATTTATGGAATCTGAATGTCCCTTTAAAGCACCTTGATTTGAAATCTGAGCTCCTCTTGTACTCATTGTCACCAGAACACTCTTTGCTATGTGGAATCATTACACAGCATCACTGGGGTAAACAGATTTGCAAGTGGAGCTCTGGGAAAGCTAAGGAGGCCAGGGCATCACATTGAGGGCTTGACAAGTGACATTTTATTAGGAATATGCTATATGTCAGGAGCACCCAAACTTTGCGTAATGTCACTGATTGCATTGACAACATGCCAGGAGACTAAAGGCTGCACTTATTTGCATTAATAGTAGCAAACTGCATTCAACTTTATCTTTAATACGGAAGCGTGGCCCAAGAGTAGGTCCCAGCAACTGAGGTGCCTTCATGATCCACATAGAAGCTATTTGAAACAATTCATTTATGAGAAATGCCATCACGGTAGGCCACTGACAAAATAAAGCCAAGATTGAAATGTTCTAAATACAAGCTTTTATAAAACCTACCAGCACCAGACATATTTCTGGAATTAAAAAACAAAACAAAACCAGTGAAGAGATGTTTTCAAACGGATAAACACTCCTCACCTGAAATCATTTTCACTGTCTAAACTGAGAGAAATGCAAAAGGTAATCAAAGAACATAAGTAAAGACAACAAAATTGGCTTTTAAAACGTCTTTTATTTATAACAATCTAAAGTGTTATTATCATTAGTAAGTCACTTTTTTGTTTACAGTTTAGGATTTGTATGTTGAAAGTGTCCCTTAAAAGATGAGGGCAGCTGCAGGCCAATGTAGGTAGAATCCATGGGTTGTATTTGGTCCACTTCAACACTGAAACAATCAGAAGTGAAACAATCAGAAGTGGAACACTGAAACAATCATAAGTGGAATCTGTGAATAGTGTAAGGCCATGCTTCAATGAGTAAAATGATCTAAGGAAGAAAATTTCAATAGTATTTCAATAATTCAGTTAATGCAATAAGCTTATCAAACATTCATCAAATAACATAAAGACATATGCAGAACCAAAAAGCAATTTCATTATCTTGTATCTGAAACCATCTCCTCCCCCGAGGCAGGTGCTCCTTCCTAATCCCTCCAGAAGCAATGGATCTGGAGAAAGAAATAGATCCCCAAATCTCTCACATAAGAGTAAGAATAAAGTAAAAGAGGAGAGGCTACCTCTCTAGCCTTGCTCCCAATCTCTCACAAGAGACAGGGGAAGAAGATCACCTCCTGTTTTGATATGTTTTTAAATAATATCCTCTTATACAGTATGGCCCAATTCTTAAGAAAAAAAACGTACACACTAGCCTGTTTGCAGGATTGGGGCCTATGTCTGTATTTTTGAAACCAAACATAAAAATTAATGCATAACCACAAAAATGAAAGCCAATATATCAGAAATAAATTCTGCTGCCTGATGTCTGCAATAAATAAATGGACAAAAAGTTTTAAAAATTAAACAAAATCTTCACTTTAGTTAAAATGAAATCTCAAGGACATTTATATCAGCTACAATGTGTAATTTATCCATTTAAAATTTCCATAGTTCTTTTATTCGAATGTTTTTCCATTCATATTACACTGCTGTAGAAATGCCAATTTACAGTAAAATAGGTCCACCAACTATACACAAGACAAGGTTCTCACCAATACCTATTCTCTGAGCCACCCAGTTCCCAGTAACATTAGGCCAATTTTTACTGTCAATTACAGCCGTGCAATCCCATTGACTTCAGTAAAGATGCATAGATCTATTATTTTTAATTCAACTACTCTGGAAAAGCTTTGATGGATAGTTTGATAGTTGGGTGATAAAAAGCACATGAATTGGTAGTATTCATTCATACCTAAATACAAAATACTTAAATGCCAGCATAGCTTTTAAAAATGCACATTTCAGTTTCCGTGTCACAGAGTCTGCATATTTGCCTTCTGATTTAAAGGGATAACTTGGCATTCGAGTAGTTTGCATGCTGGGATACAGACAGTTTTTGGGTCTGCACATACATTTAAATGGGGGGAAAATTCATGACATGGGTTAAGATTAGGGTTTTTTTTTAATCTTTTTAATCAAAAAAGAGCCCTTGTAGAAATCCCATGATATTTACACAAGACAATATACATATATTACAGATAATTGTGCAAATTGCTCAGAATCCAAAGGTTGTCAGAAAACATTATCCACATGAGCAAGAGAGAACATCAGAACTGACATAGACAGAATCAACCTCCATGCAATATATTCTGTTGTTTTGAATGTACCTACAGGGCAAACAGTTAATGCTGGAAAACTTTTCCTTGGATTGTCATTTAAGACTATCCAGAAGATAATGCTCATATAGCCTTTTGGGGCACATGACACCACACCTGCTGACAGCAAAGCAGTCTACTTAGGCGACAGCTGTGTCCATTGTAGAAAGGCAAAATAAAAATAACTGCAGAAAAACTCATATATATAAGGCAAATTATCTCTGCCTCCCATGCACCAGAACATCCTATCTTCTCTGCAGGCCTCTTCCTCCTGCTGGTGCTGAACAGTCTGTGGGAATTACTTTAGAACTGTTCCAGGACTGGAGTAACTTCCATGTGTGTTCCCATTGAAGCCTTGACAGATGTTCCCTTATCTGAGTGTCTTCTTTTATAAATCCAAAAGAAAGAAAGAAAGCCCTAAGTTTTGAGAACAGGAACCTGTGGTAGACTCTTCCATCTCCATTGTTAAAGAAGGGCTCCTGTCTCTAGTGCAGAAGTTTACTGGAACTCCTAAACCCCAGTTGTCCAAATGGTATGTGTGAGTGGGGTCAGTCACTAAAGAGAAGCTTCTAGATTGAAAAGGGGCTCCCTTCTCTCCAATGTGGTGTTCAGAGGTGCAAACTTCAGCCCAGGAGACTCCTTTTATTTTCCTGAAGCCTGGTCTACACTAGAAAATTAAGTCAGAAAAAATCCACACCCCTAAGCAGCATAGTTAAGCCAATCTAAACCCAAGTGTAAACAGTACTAGGTTGATGGAAGAATTCTTCCGTCGATCTAGCTACCGCCTCGTGGGGAGGTGGATTAAGTATGCCGATGGGAGATCCCTTCTGTCAATGTAGGTAGTGTCTACACTGAAGTGCTACAGCAGTGCTGCTGCAGCAGCGCAGCTAAGCTGCTGTAGTGTTTTAAGTGTAGGTACACTCAGGGCCGGCGTTTCCACTAGGCGACCCTAAGTGGTCGCCTGGGGCGGCAGGATTTGGGGGGCGGCATTTTGCCGTCCTCGGCGGCAATTCGGCGGCGGGGGGTCCTTCTGCTCCGCGTCTTCGGGGCGCTTTGGCGGCAGGTCCTTCACTCGCTCCGGGACCCGCCGCCGAAGCGCCCCGAAGTCGCGGAGCGGAAGGACACCCGCCGCCAAATGCTCTGAGGAGGAGCGCTGCCGCCTAGGCGGCAAAAACCCTGGTGCTGCTCCTGGGTACACTCTGAGTCAATGAAAGAAAAACTTGCTCCTCTCGTCCAACCCAAAGTGAGGGTGTCAGCTGAATCACTTGTTTCTCAGGTTCCCCTCAATGTCATTCCCATGAGACCACATTTGCAATCAGGGTGACATGAATCTGAGACTCTTACCAGATAAGAAATTGCTGGATAAGGATGAAATCAAAAGATGCATTCTGTATCATATAGTGTCCATTGAATGGACATGGTATTGTGGTATGATGGTGTCTGAAAGAACATGCAGACAATCTCTCTGTCTCTGTGGAAGTAGGTGGCAATGCTGTTTTGTTGTTGACATAGGTTAGCATGTTAATGTCCTTGCCCATAGGTAGATCTCTCTAATGGGAATATTATCTCAGATTAATTGAAATATATTAAATGATCCCATCCATATATGATAGATGCGCACAGATACACTAACCTCTTCATTTGGGCATTTGGGCAGTCCATCTGGTACTGTGAAAGCCTCTGGGTCATGCCCAGGCATAATGAAAGTTGGCACACAAGTGTACTGATTATGGACATTCATGAGAACTATTCTCTGTACATGTCAGGACACCAGCCCTCATCATGCAGCATTGACACAAATATGGTGAAGGCTCTCCAATATCAGGATGATGCCAAAATAATAAATAACACGTCAATACATTCAGGATGCTGGTGAAGTCTCTTGCAGTCACAAACATCTATTTCTTCACTCCAAGCCATTTAAGAAATGATCCCATAATTGCAAACTGCACTTGAGGATTCTTCAGCACAGAATAGTTTTACCTTTTAAAAATAGTTTAACACTATTTTCTTTTGTGTGTGTGTGTATGTGTGTGTGTTTGTTTGTGTGTGTGTGCATGCACATGTGTGTGTGTTCTTGTTTTCCGCCCTAGTATTATAAAACATGAGCCTTTAAATTACAATGCTTTGCTGGCTTTGTGAAATAAGCTTTGTTAGAATTCCAAAATAGTATCTGGGAAACATGCAATAGAAACATACTGTTTTGTAATTAAGAAAATCTCAAAACAAAAGTAAAGTGAAACCATGCACTTAACAGTAATATTAAGATTTTTATTATTTGCTTTACACATTCGTTAACAGAGACGTCTTTCAAAATGTTTAAGTTATATTAGCCTACATGTCTTTAAAATGTTAAACGATCAATAACGAATGAAGCTGGATGAAATGAGGTTGCTATTTTATTTCAGGTTGATGCAACTGATAAGAATTTTAAATATCTAGCTAAATACTAATAGAGTTGTGACATTCAATGCTCTTTTTTCAGTAAAATTATAAACATTGTGATGGACTTGGAAGGAATTTTACTATGGGCACTGGCTACAGACAAATTTGAATTAATATAGCAGTAAGCCATACTAGGGTGCACAATGGCAGGCAAACCCTTTGCTCGGTGCCCAGGTGAAGCAGTCAAGCTGGGTACTGGACAGAAGCATGAGGGAGCTGGGAGGGGAATCCTTCTTCCACAGGTGAGGAAGTGGCTACAGACTCACTCTGCAGGAGCTACTCTAAGCCAAGGAAGTTCCTCATGAAGATATGGAGTTTAACCATTAGCAGAAACATGCTGCATGAGCACTGGAGTTTAGTTAAGGAGTGTCCCCTCACTAGGCATTGCCTTGCTTTTAAGGGATTATGTTGGAGGGACATTGCACCTAACTAACCTTAATCCCTTTTAAGCAAAGTTTTTGTTCCTAGATTTTTAATATATCAAGGAAGGAGGTGTAATTGTTTCCATCATAGAATCATAGAACTGGAAGGGACCTTGAGAGGCCATCTAGTCCAGTCCCCTGCACTCAAGGCAGGACTAAGTATTATCTAGAGCCTAGACCATCCCTGACAGGTGTTTGTCCAACCTGCTCTTAAAAATCCCCAATGATGGTGATTCCACCACCTCCCTAGGCAATTTATTCCAGTGCTTAACCACTCTGACAGTTAGGAAGTTTTTCCTACTGTCCAATCTAAACTGCCCTTGCTGCAATTTCAGCCCATTGCTTCTTGTCCTATCCTCAGAGGTTAAGAAGAACAATTTTTCTCCCTCCTCCTTGTAACAACCTTTTATGTACTTGAAAACTGTTATCATGTCCCCCCTCAGTCTTCTCTTCTCCAGACTAAACAAACCCATTTTTTTTCAATCTTCCCTCACAGGTCATGTTTTCTAGACCTTTAATCATTTTTGTTGCTCTTCTCTGGACTTTCTCCAATTCGTCCAAATCTTTCCTGAAATGTGCCACCCAGAACTGGACACAGTACTCCAGTTGAGGCCTAATCAGCGTGGAGTAGAGTGGAAGAATTACTTCTCGTGTTTTGCTTACAATACTCTTGCTAATACATCTCAGAATGATGTTTGCTTTTTTTGCAACAGCGTTACACTGTTGACTCATATTTAGCTTGTGATCCACTATGACCCCCAGATCCCTTTCCGCAGTACTTCTTCCTAGGCAGTCATTCCCATCAGATGAGGGCGCTCAAGTAGTGTTTTGCATCATACCTCTTAACATACATAGTAGCACCCCAGGTGGATCATGACCCATCGACAAGAACTGAAGGACCTTCAGCTGCTAGGCTTATGGGTTCTCTCACCTAAATACTTAGATGAATGGCTCAAACAGAAAGGATAATTTACTAGGGCTGGGAGTAAAGGTCATAAGTGCCTTATGATTTAACAGTATCAATAACAATAGGGTAGTGTCTAGTTTGTCCAAAAGAGGGTTAAGGATCCTCATACATGGGACTTGCCTTTTGGCCATGGTCAAGTTCCATGGTGCATCTTGTTGAGGGCTCCTCTGTGTTGTCCACTTGAGCCAAAACAGTGGGTAGCACATGGCTCGTGCTAACAGGCTGCTCCAACTGTGCTTAGTGAGATGCACAGTTTCCTTGTGTGCTAGTTCTCAAAACCCAACTGCCTCAAGTGCTACATTCTTTCCAGGTCCCCATGAGCCTGTCTCTGCTGCCTCTGAAAAGGGTTATTTCCTTGCATCCATGTATAATCCAGCAGAGTATTGTGGTGCCAGAGGGCTGCCCATTGCCCCTCAGTGCTTCTCTCATCTCACAGCATGCATCTCAGGATCACAACCTGTCTCATGTAGGTGAGAAACAATGTGTGTTCTGAGGGCTTGTCTTCACTACCCGCCTGGATCGGCGGGTAGAAATCGATCTCTCGGGGATCGAATTATCGCGTCTCGTCGGGATGCGACAATCGATCCCCGAATCAACGCGTGTACTCCACCAGCGCAGATAGGAGTAAGCGCCGTCGACGGGGGAGCTGCGGTGGTCAATTTGCCGCCGTCCTCACAGCGGGGTAAGTCGGCTAGGATACGTCGAATTCAGCTACACTATTCGCGTAGCTGAATTTGCGTATCTTAAATCGATCCCCCCCCAGTGTAGACCTAGCCTGAGTGTGCCGTTCACTAGCCATGTCACATTGCTCACTGGCAGAGGAGAACTTAACTTTTATCAAGCTGGATGTGGCAGAGAAAGTGATCCCTGTTAAATAGCCTATGGAATGGTGCACTGAATCAACTAGACCATGAGTTCAAATCTCATCTCTTGCACTTACTACTGAATCTTTGTTAAAAAATTAGTCCCTCTAGCCCTTACATTTTTGTTTGTTTCTTGCTTTATATTAAAATCTTTCTAATTTGTTAACATATATTGACATAGAGGTGCTCAGAAGTCAGTGGTAATTTTTTCATATTGTCACACCAGGACCCTATAGATTGCTTGTCCATGTTATCTTACTGGCTTTTCTAGCAGCGAGAATGCACCACAAGCTCATATTTAATTTGCTGCTCACCATCATCCTGACTGGTAGGTCTCTTTTGGCATTACTACTTTCCAGGTTTTCCCTGTACACTGAATATCTGGTTTTTGTATTTCTTTCCCAGATGTATTAGCTCGCATTTTACAAGATTCTGCCTTGTAACACTCTATTATAAAACAAATATTTAAGGTGATATTAGAGATAGGTTTGAGCCACAAAGTTAAGGCTGAGCTCCAGATTTCAAGTTTTCTCATGTTTGAGGGTATAAAGATCTGACATTTTAGTTTGGAGACTTTTCTAGTTGAGATCTTTCCTTTTTTCTTTTTGTTAGAATAATTTAATAAATATGTTTTTTTGTCCAGATGACTAACTGAGATTTTTCAGTGAATTGCAAACCATGATATTATGCAGTAACAATACAAACCTTCTCACTGTGTCCTTCCAAGGATGTCACATAGGCCAGGAGTGAGTGGCCTACCCAGGGGTCATATCACCTCAATTTTGACCATTTCTTGCATTTGAACAGCTTTGTCACAAACTTTGCAATAGTTAGGTAAAGTGACTTATTGCTTGCTATAAAATGTGCCTCCTTCAGAAGACAATCAACAAGTTCTCCAAATGACATTTCACTTAGCTTTTTTTAAGATTTTAATTTAAAAAATCACCTATCATGATTCTTAGTTTGGCACTTTCGACTACACAAAATGCTGACCTCTTTGAGAACCTTCCAATACATCAGATTTAACATTAACCCTTCCCCCTTACGATTAGTTTATTTATTAAGCTTTGGTAGGTTATATGTTCAGAATTATTGATAATTCTTATCCAACCAAGAAGATTACCGGCAAGTTCATCCACTTTAAAAGGAGAGTAGAATGGATTTCTCATTTGGCTGTCAATCAGTGTTCTTCATTTCTCAGAAAAAAGTCTAAGCTCTCTTTTCATTTGTCAGGTCTGTCTTCCCCATCATATACCGTAAGATAGAGATTACAACTCATCTCAAATACTTATAGCAGATACATTTGGGACAATAAGAATAAGTTTGGTTGACTTTGAAAGACATGCACAGTAGCTCATAACAAGTGCTATAGGATATTATTGGCAGGACCATGCCAGAATGGCAAAACATGGAAATTTCTCTCTCTCTCTCTCTCTCTCTCTCTCACACACACACATGCACACACACTTACTATTACATATATGTAGTGTGTGTGTGAGAGAGAATACATGATGGTGTGGTGTTGTAGAAAAAATATCAGCAGGAGTTTCTTGGGGAAGGGGATGTAGTGATCCTTTTTCTTCTAAATTCTTATGCTTTTAAATTCCTACCCTTCGAGGGAGACTAGGAGGGAAGAAAGTCCAGTTGTGGGGCTGGGACTTCTAGGATAAAAACTGGGGCTTTGAGGGAGAAGAGAGATTCTGGAACTAGGGGGACAGAGGAGGAGAGGAGAAAAGGACACTGCCTGAGATTTGAGGTGAAAAAGTAGGAAGGACAAGAAAGTGTGTGTTGGGGGGAGGTGCTTAGATCTGAGCACAGGAGAAAAAAGGTGACCCTGACCAGGTGTCCAGGGACAACCTAGTCTGGAACTGGAAGAAAGAGAAAAGAAAAGGATGAATACAGGAAGGAGAATATGACAACAGGGAAGAAAGCTGAAGAGAGAGGGAGTGAGAATTGGAAAGAGAAAGAAGGATAGAAAATAATAGAAAAGGAACAAAAGAGGAAAAAGAAGAGTCTAACTGAAACACAACACAGCTATAGAATAAAAATAATTGTACAGGAAAAAGTAACTAGAGCTAAATATGTGTGTATTTATTGTATCTACTTAATTTTTTTATTCCTTTTTGGTTTTATTTATGGAAGGTGCCATAAGGGAGAAAGTCTTTTGCCTATCCATGTTGTTTCTTCTTTCTATTCTCTGTCTGTAGCTCTCTGTTCTCTTTGTTTATTGTTACTTCTTTTTGTCTCCCTATCCCTGTCCCTGTGTTTTTGGAAGGGAATAAGATGTCACCCTTCCATGTATGCCTTCTGGATCTGTTGTATCCAAAAGTGGATTAAAGGTGATTTAAAGACTCCTTAAAGCCAATTTTGCATGCCCTGCTACCTTCTTCCATTCCTCCTTCCCATCCCTAAGCTTCCCCAAGCATTCCTTGGCCTCAGTTCAGGATATGGCAAAACAAAGTAGTTGAACAGTATTTTTCTCTTTACTTACTTGCTGTTAGATATATACTTTGAACATTTACATTTTAATCATGTAGTGAAAGGGTTAATTGACATATGGTGGGCAGGATTCTGATCTCTGTTGTAGTGGTATAAGCCTGGAGTAACAGCACTAATTCCAGTATAATTGAGATCAGTATAATTGAGATCAGAATATGGGTGATTATTACCAATGATTTCCAAACCAATGTGATTTCCTTCCAGTTAATATGCCACTTCTTATTTCATGCATCCCCAACTCTTCCATCATCAATTCCTTCATATGTAGGTTTTCAAATTAACTCACATTTTTTCTGTCCTTTTCTTCTTGCTTTCTAATCACAAATTTGGGCACAATTTTCATTGACCTTGACAACCTTGGGCCTATGAACAATTTCACAAAGTCAAAACCAAATGTAATACCATTTTTATCCTTCTATAAAATAGCTCAGAAATACATATTAAGATAAATCTAGAGCTTTATTACCTATTTGTGCTTCTTTGTACCTTTCTATTATGTTATGTCCTAAATGTGATTAATAAACAGAATATTACCGAAAATACAAAGATTGCCAACTTCTTTACAACAGAACAAATTATTCCCGGTACTGATCGCTGGTTCATTGTGCATTGGATTTCACATCCTGCTTTCAAAATGATTGAACCACAGTGTCAAGCAAAATATTATTTAGAGGAGTAAGTGAAGTGGAAGTGTGAAGCACAGAACAAAAATATCCGAGCAGAACATACATATTCAACTAATCACTGTGGTTTTTTCCCACCAGACACCTCAAAATTCTGGCTGTATGCAAGGGTCCCTCTGCCTTATCCTCTCTTTCACTAATGGCTTTACCTGCTAACTCTGTCCACTTCTGAGATTTTTTTGGTGCACTGAAGATGCACCCAGTCTTAGTTCTTGTTCACCGGGGCTCCTAACTCTGAGTCAGCCTGCCTTTCAATGGTGAATCACCAATAGAAGAGTTCAGGGACACCTCTGAGTCAGAGACTGCCTCAGTGCCACTGGACTTGGGCCAACGCTTGGCCCTTCTCATCCAGGTACTGTATAACAATGCAAGGCCACAGAATGCGACATTGCCTATCTGTGAGTTACCTCATGTGTCTTTTTCCTTCTTTGGAGAAACTACTTCTTTTTCATATGGCACCTAAATGCCAGCGTTGCTTCCCAGAGTCAGCTGGATATTAATATAGAACCCAACCCATACTCCAAGGTTTTTTCCACTGAGAAACAGTCTGTTCTGACATATCAGGCCACCACAATCTAAGCCTGCCTCTGGAGAGAGTGATATGATTCCTGTCCTTAGAACTGCTGGTCCTGTGGCCCCTGAGGCCTGGTCTGTATTATAACATTTTCTGAGCATGGTTGTCAAGCAATCATGTTTGCTGAACAGGAATTGGAACCAGCTGAGAAAAAGAAAAACCATGTGCAGCGCAGCACCATGTCCACTAACTGCGATTAAACATGCAAGAGTTTAACTCCCTGTGTAGAATCTATGAACATTGGAGGGCAAGTATGAACTGTTGACTGGGAGAAGCAGGAGATCTGGGAACACTAGCAACAGCAAAAAGTCTGCTGATATGAAGTCTTGGAAAAGAAGCTGAGGGGCAAATCAACACCCTTGACATACTCTTTATGAGGACCTGGCTGGCAGTGTGCTCTGCCAACTGTCTTTGAAAACTGCTTCACAGCTCACAATCATAGATGTCCTCAGTTTGCCTGATAGATTGTCCAGCAGCACAACTGCATTGTAACCCAGATTGCAGTATTTGCATATGAGCAGTGGGTATTTTGCTAGTTTCTTCTTGAAATAGTTCCTCCTTCACTGGACTAGCATCCATGATGAGTGGATCAATCTCACCGTCAGTGTGGATGCCCTTCTTCTTTCATCCCTTATTGAGATATTCAACCCCAGTGATATTCCACTGTCCAAATCATCTCCATGGACATGTTCCTATCCAGAACAGTTTGTACCAGCTGTGTCAGCCATGAAAAGTAAGGTTTTGTATTCCAAGTACATTTCTGAAAACGAATAGCCTTTTCCCCATGCCCTGAAGGTGAAAATTCCATTTACATGTAAGGAAATGACTAATTTCCATATGATAATGAGATGGCCATGGGTGGAAAAACCCCTCTCCTAGGGCTATCTGTTATGTTTGGAGTGCATCTACCCAAATTAAGCTTTGGCACTTTCTGATTCTGAGAGTTCCGATCTTTACAGTTACCCTTTTGCCTGGCCATTATATCAAGGTAACAGGCTATTTTGATCACCAATACCCCTGCGGTCACTGAGCCTGCATTTCAATATTAGCAATGTTTGCACTTCCTTTGTGCTGAAATAGTGCCCGCTGGAGGCTGTAATATAAGTCATTGTGGCCATGGCTCCCTGGGAACATTGCACAGTCCCCATCTACTATGTGAGGTAGGCACTCATTTATCTATCATTGCACAGACACAGCATTCAGTGAGCTTGTGTTTGACCCAGGGGGCCAGTTAGCATGGGCACTTAGTAGCTATTATTTAAAAAAAAAAAACTTTACTCAAAGCAACTTTTGGATTCTTAATTACCTTTCTACATCCCAATCTGAACACCTTTGTATTACATGCCTGAGGAGCCCTGTCACAAAGTCAAAATGAAATCCAGATTGCCAGAGTCCCATTCCAGTATGTTAACCATAAAACCATCTTTTCTGACATGTTTACAGAAGTATTCCTTTCATCACGGTTGAGGTTCTACTTCCAGCACTGATGTTGACTGTTGTGGGTCTTAATCTTTCAAATAAATTGTAGCCTGACTCTAGGTAATTATGTTATATCTGGAACAGTTTTTCAACATGAAAGCCCTGACTTTTGGGAACCTGGAAATATATTTCAAAAACTATCTCTGCAGCTGTAGCTTAAACACCTCACTCAAGTGTAAAATTAAACAAAACCAGGCAGGAAATAATGCTTAAAGAAAGAAAAACAAACTAGAAAAATAACTTATCATATTATCTTAATGCATCATAGCCAAATGCTCAGAGCTGGGAAATAAAAATCATATTGCATTTTGTAAAAGCAGCACTAGTGGCAGAGGTGAAACTAATAAGGTTGGTAAATCTTTATGCTGAATGTTTAATAAAACTTCACAGTGGTGTGATTTACCAGATTATCATTTCTTGAATAGGGGAAATAACTAAGGCCCCAATCTTACAAAGATTTATGCGCATGTTTAACTTTACTCACTGTGAGTAGTCTCATTGGCTTCAATGGTATGGGTGGGAGCGGAAAATTAGGTACATGTATAAGTCTTTGCAGGATTGTGGCCTAAGTGTACCTAGCGCTTCCCATCCTGACAAGGCAAAGGTTGAAAATTTCCTATAATGGAGGGGGTAGGAATCCTGAACTAAATCTCTCACTTCTGTTCTTTTCATATTGTAAAGAAGTTCCTTGGTTTAGAAGGCAGTGTGCATTAAAGTCATATAGCTCAATCTAACTAATTATTCTGCCTTCTTCTGTTCTCATTGAATGTAGGGGGATCAGAATTGGGCCCTATATGTATTTTAATAGAACATTCAAATGTTTTAGCCTTTCATTTGCTTAGACAGTATTGCTTTATTTACCTGATTTTATTATATATTATATATTCTTTTGCATGTACTTTAAAACATCAGTGAATATATTTATTTAAAAAAAGACAGCTTAATAAACTTCTAAAGAAAGATATTAGAAATGGCTCTTTTTAAACTTCATTAAGGTTTTCATAAGTAACAAAAATACTCAGAGCATTTTATGATTTTGTAATAGATAAGAACATAAGAACGGCCATACCGGATCAAAGCAATGGCCCATCTAGCCCAGTATCCTGTCTTCCGACAGTGGCCAGTGCCAGGTGCTTCAGAAGGAATGAATAGAACTGGTAATCATCAAGTGATCCATCCTGTCGCCCAGTCCCAGTTTCTGGCAAAGAGAGGCTAGGGACACTTCAGAGCATCGTTTTGCATCCCTGCCCATCCTGGCTAATAGCCATTGATGGATCTATCTTTCATGAACTTATCTAGTTCTTTTTGTACCCTGTTATAGCCTTGGCCTTCACATCATCCTCTGGCAAAGAGTTTCACAGGTTCACTTTGATTTGTAAGTTAATGCCAATGTATGGGTAGGGTTTTGGCTGATTGTATCTTTGAATGAATATTTCATACACAGTCCTGTAGAGGAGATTCTGTTTAAAAGAATAACAGAGAATTTTGCAAGTAGTAATGATCATTTTGACATAATATTCTGGCCAAAAGAGGCAGCTCTTGCTAGTGATTAGTGCACACAGAGTTATCAAAACTGCTTTGATTCATGAAAATGGGTTGTACTGTAGAACTGCCTCAAAAAATTCAGCTGATGCTTCTGATACTTCCAGCTGTGATGTCTGTAAACTGCTGCTTTGTGTTTGCACATGCAGCATGTCACAGGTGGAGCTTGGTGAAAGTATCTTTAGCTACTCGGTGAAAATGATATATTTTAATGTCCCTAACAAACAGAAGTACTGTAGGAAAAGAGAAAAGTACTATGGGGAAAGAACAAACACTACCTTTTTTAGCACAGTATTGAAGGGGAGTAAAGATCCTGTGTTCCACTGTGACCTTGAGATACTGTAAGAGAAATATATGGGAACTATAAAATTAATGGAAGGTGACATTTTCTTCCAACTACTGCAATAAATATATTGGGTGAAGAATAACTTGGTAGCATAAGAACACATACAGTACCTGCCTGCTGCTAAAGAAAATCCTATTTATGTCCAACAAATTGGAGAAACTGTTCAAGAGTAGCTTATCCATGTGAAAATATGACCCAGGAAGTCTTACCAACCAAGGTCAGTAAGGCCTAAAATGATTCACTCAGCAAATACTGCTCTAGGGAACTGAAAGTGCTTGAGGACACTTTAATGAGCACATTCATATTTTCCTCAAAGTTTTCAAAAATGGATTAGATGGTACAAGACACTAGTGAGCAAGTCTTTCTTCCACTCTGGTGACCCAAGTTTAACTTTTGGTTTTAGGTGAATTTTCCACCCCCTACTTGCTGATTCTATTAAACTATCCTGCTGTTTGATGCAAATCAGAACCAAGGTGCATTAGCAGCATGTGTGTCACTCTTGGCTGATGGCCCCAGAACTCCTTCTAATCCCGCTACCATTGGCGGAGGGTCCCCTGCTTCCCATTGGTCCAGTCACCCTGGTCCAATTCTCCAACATTCCCTCCCTAACTCATATGTCACCACAGCACCCCACCCCTAAATCCAGCTGCCCTTATCTGAGTCATGTGAATAAAATTTAAAAGCACTTAGCTTAACCATGTGCGGTTTTTAAAAAAAATAGAGTGGGATTTTTCAAAATGGGTAGAGCCCACATCAGAAGAATGAAAATGGCCATGTAATGGTGAGACCACACCTCGCCTATTATAGACAATTCTGGACATCACATTTTAGGAAAGGTATTAGAGAAAGAAATAGAAAGGATACTGAAGAGGGCAACAAGAGGATTTTGCTGTGTAAAGAAGTTGGAAAACTAGGTTAATATTCTTAAAAGAAAAGAAGATTAATTGGGGCCATGACTGAGGATTTTTTTCTGAATTTCTTTTAGAAACTTTGTTCCTGAGATTATTGTATGGATTTTCCTTATGCTATTAAATCTTATTTCCTAAACTTAAAAATAAATGTCAGGCTACATTGGCATTCACTCCAAGGCAACAGGGTTGGAATAGTGATCCATAAAGTTCCTTTTTTATATTCTTTGAGTATATTAAAAGAAAACCATCTCCAAGAGTCATGATGAGCAAGTGGCTGGCTGCAGTCAACAGCAGGGATTCTGTAAGGATCAATTCTGTCCTCACCAGTAGATAGCAAGGCAGTTAATGGGAATCACTTTTGAGCATTTCATAGTGATGTTTGAATGATCAGACAAGCCAAAGACACATTTAAAATCTTAAACATGCATTTGGACTGTACATAACTCTGTAAATACCTGTTATTGCTAGTATTGTAAAACCAGTATAGTGAATGGGTTGTATAGAGGTACTGAGAAAAATTAGTTTGATAGCTAGTCTAGAGATTATTGTTCCCAACCACTATAATTCAAAATACATTAGATTTACATGGTGAACATGAAAATCACTGTTTAAAGTATATAGGTGTAAGGCACATGCATTTGGAGTTACTATTCAAATGATCAGCCTAGTCAAAGAGAGAATGAGAGAGAAAGAAAGAGATGAGACAGACTCACCAAATACAATTTGCTTTGAAATGTGAAAGAAACATTTTATTTCCAGTAAACTAATAAGGCAGGGCATCAATACAATTGTTTCCATTTTATTTTGGAAAGCCTACTATAAATGTTACTTTTAGAGGGCTGGTGCTCAGCACTTTCTGAAAAATTAGACCACTTTAAGGCATTTGAGGCATCACTTTTGAAAATTTAAGCATAAAACTATTACAGTAACTCCTCGCTTAACGTTGTAGTTATGTTCCTGAAAAATTTGACTTTAAGCGAAATGATGTTAAGTGAATCCAATTTCCCCATACAAATTAATGTAAAGGGGGGAGGGTATATTATATCTATATCTATATCTATATCTATATCTATATATGTACACACAGTATAAGTTTTAAACAAACAATTTAATACTGTACACAGCAATGATGATTGTGAAGCTTGGATGAGGTGGTGAAGTCAGAGAGTGGAAGAGAGTGGGATATTTCCTAGGGAATGCCTTACTGCTAAATGTTGAATTAGAACAACTGAACCCTCAAGGGTTAACACTTTGTTGTTAATGTAGCCTCACACTCTACAAGGCAGCGCAAATGGAGGGGGGGAGACAGCATGGCAGACAGAGACAGAGAGACACACTCTGTGTGTGAGAGAGAGAGATGCACATTGCCCCTTTAAGTACTCTGACCCCACTCTAAGTACATTGCTTTTTTAAGCAGATCAGCAAGTTGAGACAACAGCTGCTGCCAGCAGGCTCCCTCTGTCCTGAGTCCTGTTGTGTTCCCCCGCTCCCGCTCTATGGTGATGGGATAAGTGGGGGGAAGGAGCAGGGGCGAGGGGGACACCCTGACATTAGCACCCTTCTTCCATAGGTGCTGACCCCGTGGGTGCTCCGGGGCTGGAGCACCCATGGAAAAAAATTGGTGGGTGCTCAGCACCCATGGGCAGCTCCCTGTGGCCCCACCCCGCCCCCTGTTCCAGCTCACCTCTGCCTCCTCCGCGAGCATGCCGCTGCGTCCTGCTTCTCCCCGCTCCCTCCCAGCACTTGCGCCGCGAAACAGCTGATTTGCAGGGCAGGGAGGGAGGGAGAGGAGGGGGAACGCGGCTCACTGGGGGAAGAGGTGGGGCCGGGGCGGGGATTTGGGGAAGGGATCCAATAGGGGCAGGGAGGGGGCAGAGTTAGGGCAGGGACTTTGGGGATGGGGTTGGAATGGGGGCGGGGCCAGGGGCGAGATGGGGTGGAGTCGGGGCGGGGCCAGGGGCGGCGAAAGTGGCAAGGGGGTGTGGGCACCCACCGGCACCGGAGAAAGTTGGTGCCTATGCCTTCTTCCCCCCACCCCCTGCACAGCAAGCAGGAGGCTCCCGGGAGCAGCTCCAAAGCAGAGGGCAGGAGCAGCACAAGGCAGTGGGAGGAGGGACAGCTGAACTACCAGCAATTGATAGCCTGCTTGGGTGGCTGCCGGCGCCGCATAGGGAACTTAGGGGAACAGGGAGCTGATAGGGGGGCTGCCGATCCACCCTGGTTCCAAGCCTCCACTAGCTAGCTCCAACAGGCTGAGCTTCCTGCAAGCAGTGGACAAAGCAGGCAGTTGCCAAACAACATTATAAGGGAGCATTGAGCAAATTTAAACAAGCATGTTCTCTGATTGATCAGCAATGTAACAACGAAACAACGTTAACTGGGACAACTTTAAGTGAGGCGTTACTGTACATTTAAATACCTTTAGAGGGGACTTGGGAATAAGAACGTAATGACTTTCAAGTAGAGCTGGGCAAACAAAAATTTTCAAATAGTTTATTCACCCCTCCCAAAAAAACCCAACAGTTTGGGGTTGAACAATATATTTAAAAAGGCAAGAAAAACGTTTTGGCTAGAAAAAATGAAAAAAATCCTGATTCAGGTCAGCCACCAAACCAACACCAGAAAATTATTTTTTTTAGAAATAGCTAAACTCTAATTTCAAGTCCAACATCTCTGGACAACCCCAGGCTTTAATCCAGTGATGTATGTCACAATGGAAAGCTGGAAATCTACAATTTTGGGGGATATGAACCTTCAATTTCTAGCTCAGAAATGTTGTAAGATATTGGACTGTCACTGGTGTAGGACTTATTGCCAGGTGATAATGAAAGCTGTATGTGATCAGCGAAAGTACTTGGAAGAGGTGGGGCCTTTTTGGAGAACTGCTCAGCTTCACCAGACACAGACACATTATGGATTCCTCACCAGAAGCCGGAGGTTCTGGATAGGATCCTGGGCATAGGGATGTGTATGCACATGGCAATGATAGTGGAGATGAGAACCCAAAGACAGGACCAAAGAAGAAAGGCAACTGATAGTGACCTAATCAAAGATTAACTACTTGGGGAGAGAACTAGAAAAAATCCTGCTGCTCACATACAAATACTTTAATCTAGGATGTAAAACAGGGTCTGTGCTGTTTTCTGGCAAGTCAGGACACAAAGAATAAGTGGTATCCATGCAATATAGATCTAAAAACAACCTGTTGTATATATAAATCCTGTAAGTTCTTTAGGGCAGGGAGGTCTCTATATATGTACATGGTGTCTAGCAAAATAGGGCTTATCCTTGATTAGGGTCTCTAGGTACCTCTGTATTAGGCATAATAATAATTCAGAGAGGCACATTGATAGCTATTGTGTGAGAGGATGCTGATGACTTTAAGACTTTTTCCAGAGACTACTTTCCTGGAATTCCAGAATGGCATGCTCCTCTTGTTGCTAATCCTCTAGCACTTCCTGCTCCTTCCCATTCTCATCATCATACTATCCCTGCCCTGCTACTCCTCCTTCACGCACAAAACCATCATGTCGATGGACCAGTCGTTCTCCCTGAGCCATTGCCTGGTCAACTCTGGGCTTGGCACCCAGTGGCATACCTTTGGATGGCATTGCTTCTGGAGATAAGAAGGTGATTGCTATTGTGTTGTTTGTTTAATCTGTAATAACATCCTTATTATTGTGTGTCATTTATTTTCACATTAAGTGTAACTTCTTGATATTCTATAAACGATCTTATTTTTTTCCTTATAGGATCCAAAGTTTGGAGTGGTCACTACTTATTGCTACCAAGCCCTTCCATATAGCTCAGTAATTGAGCTGTGCAGACATAAGTAATTCCATTTCATGGACAATTTTGATATTTCAAAATTTGGTTCCATTGTCATTTAGAACCAAAAATTTCTCTGTGACAGGGAAAGTCCTGGAGTCCATGACTCTGGACCAGTCTGCCTGGCTGGTTGCTCAGGAGCTGCAAACCCTGGAAGCCCTGGGGTTAATGACTTTGAGGCAGTCTATAGCTTGGAACCCCCGGCTCCCCAGCAGCCCACCAGGTGAGCTGCTGGGGACCCAAGTGGACAAACTGGAAGGAAACCAGGCTGCGTTGCATCAGACTTTTGTCAAAATCAAAACCTTTCCATTTCAACTAATTGGGATTCTGACAGAAAACTGTTCTGTTGGAGAATTTCCAATTAGCTGTCCTCAGCAGTGGGGCTCTGTCAGTGCCTCCCCTCCCGCAGGGTCTTCACAGATCATTTTAGATGTGGGAGATAGAGGAAGGATGACCAACCAGGAGCTGGAGGATTACAGGGAGGTAAGTTCCATGAGGCTGTTTGAGGGGGCCACCTGGGGGTGGGGGACCCGGCACAACACTATTGTTTCCTGCTATGCCATATCTTTTTCAGAATTCCAGATTTCTGGACATGCTCATCTAGAGGAGCCTGAACACTCTGGGTACACTGGGATAAGGCAAGCGTTTTGCTTGGGAGGAGCTACATGTGCATGTCTGTCTGTCGGACTCTTTACTGGCAAAGGTCCTAATATTTTTAAATTGATTGTTTTAAGAATGGAACCCTGTGGGAACTTGAGTTTTCTACTGAACTTGAGTTTTAAGAAGACTTCTTTTATCCTATGTAGCTGCCTTGGGAAGTGGAAGTTTGAAGAGGGGGAAAGGCTCAGCTGAGACCACGTGTGTCCTGCCTTATATAAATCAAAAGAAAGAAGGGGGGTGGGAAAGCGGAGAGAAGGGGGGAGAGAGAAAGAAAGGTGGCTGTGGGGGAGGGCAGCACCTCTTCTTTTTCCAACAACTTTCAAATTTCAGACTTGTAGGGTTCCCCCAGGGTTGGTTATCTCAAGTTATGTGACTCTGACTAAACACCCCTGCTTTTGAGGAGGAAAGAGTTAATTCTCAGGGACAGATGCCACACTTCTCAATAGAACAATGCCTTTATCCAGATGAGGAAGGGGGCTGAAACCTCAGAGAATACCAGGGATGATCCTCAGAAAGACACACCTAATAGGAGTTAGTTACACATATACCTTCCAAAACAATGGTACAATGTATTGAGTCCCCAGTGCCTAGATATACAGATTGATGTTCTCTGCTCCAATTTGAAGTCCAGGTAGTACAAACCTCTCTGTCTCCATCCTGGACCACGTTACCTTCCAAGCTCTGTGCATGCTGATGCTAGAGTGAGAAGTGAGTTCAGAATGATGAGTTCTTGGTCATGGGGCATAGATTCATTCCACTTTCCATGGCTGCTGTGTTAGTCCAGACTGTCCTCCTGGCTTCAAGCTGCTTTCTCTCTCAATGCCACAGCTGCTGCCTCTCCTCCTCCTCCCCCTCCCTGGCACAAAAGTCCAAGGCTGCACAGCTGAAATTGTTTCTTTACAGCCCCCAGCCAGCTGACTGGTCCAAAGTGATCCAGGTGATCCCCAGCCAACTCCCTCTCAGTTTTGAAGTGATATCCCTCCCTGTGAAACTCAAGTCACTGGCAATCAACCTCCTGTCTTTTTGGGGGATGGACATTTCTCCCCACATTGAACGTTCATCAGTCCGGCACCCAAAATAGAACACTGGCTGTGGCAGATAGCTAGGGGGCAGTGCCCTTCGCTTCCCCTTACCAATCAGGCCTTTTTCTGTGGAGGAGGAGGTCTTTGCACTGCTCTACACTGAAAAGTAATGTCATTCTACAAACACGGAGAAAAGAATGCTAAATAGTAAATGGGCATTTCATAGATTTTAAGGCCAGAAGGCATGAACTGTTGTTATCTAGTCTGTCTCCTGCATAACACAGGCTATAGGACTGCCCTGCACTTGTTTATCTGTCAAGATGAGGTCTAATATAGAATTCCCCGATCTTGGATGGAGTTAGAAAATTGTCGTCTATATTTAGATTTTGTTTTGATATTTAGAAATTCTGAGGATGTTTTAGTACTGGCAGCATGTGTCACTCAGAGTGAAGTGTCCCATGATCATGCAGCTTTTTTTATATACATTATAGATAGGTACTTAAGGAGCTGGTCATCCTATCTTCTAGTGTGATTTGGTAGGCTGTCACAGAGACCAACTAGTACCCCATCGGGTATTTTATCTGTTAGAACATTGATCCACAAACATTCAAGATCATTTGCTTCTGAGTTGGCGGCGTCTCAAAAACAGGTAATTGACAGAGTTAATTCCCTCCCTTTTTGCCTACTCAGTCCTTCCTAAATTGGTTGCAACCAGTTACTTTAACATTCCAAACAGACTGATCTAACCAAGTTTCACAAATACCAAATAAGTCAAATTTATGCTTATAAGTGAGCAATTCCAATTCCTCTTGTTCATTACCCAGGCTCCTGGCATTGATGTAGGAACAATTCAAGAACATCTTCTCTTCCTGTCTCTTGCTGCCTTGATTAATGTTGTTCTCAACATCTTGATTTTGGGTTAAATGAGCACTAATTTGCTCTCCCTCCTCCTCTTGGGGATAGCTTAACCCTGTCTTTACTAGAAGTTTGGTTCCTGTTCTTCTGAAATTAAGTCCATCCAACCTGTATAGCCCCCTCTCCTCCATAGAAGGTGGACCAATGTTCCATAAAAACAAAACCTTACACCATGCTTAATGAATTGTAAAACATTGAAAAGTAATGTTATTCAACAAAGATGCAAAAGAAAATGCTAAGTATTGAAGGTTCCAATTGTGCAAATCTTGTGTCCCCCAGACTACTACTGCATCGGTGGGAGTTTTCAGAGTACAAGGCATGCACAGTTGGTGTCTAGAATTCCAGTATTCAGGTAATTAAGTTCTTAACACTGAATAAAGTGTTGCCACACCAGGCATACTCAAGATACCTTTTCTAATAAAATGTTGGGATGCAGTTTAATAGAGTGTTTCTACATTTTAGGCTTAATTAAATATCTCCTATCAAACTACTTACCCAGATTTCTTCCTAAAACCAATGACATGTGGGGAATGTACAATGGAGAATAAAGTTTACATATTTCTATGCATTTACAAAATATTAGAGGATTAAAACTAATTTCAGTCACAATGGAATTATATTGTCTCTGTTTATGAAAACACTTAGCATTTGGCATTTCTGTTTCCTAATAAAAAAAACCCTTTGCAGAAGAATTCCAATTACTTATGTTTGTAAGGTTTAGTGTCAATGATTTATTAGAGATTAAGCTTTAGTAATGAAATTTTGTAATAGATACTGGTGGTTCATTATTTTAAATTGTATATAAACACAGAATAAATTCTCAGTGTAGTGCTTACATACGATTTTGATGACACTACAGTACATTCCTCCTCAATATTTATGAAATAAGCATTTATTTAATGAAAACAAGCCTGTAGGAGAAATTGGTATGTGAGAAGATCCAGGTTCTAGTCCTGGACCTGCCAGAAGGCATTTTCTAAAATGATCATCCTCTATATTTATCTCTCTAGTTGGAAACACAACAACCACGCAAGTAATGTTAGAAAAAAGGGCTTCTATCTATTTAGTACTGAACCTGAGGACTTGGAGGATATCTAGGTTAATGCTGTGATAATACCAAATACTGAAATATTCGGTAATAAATCACATCCTGACACTTACTCATGTTGAATACTACCTTCTGTGAGCAGTTTTACTGATTTTATAGGTGCAATGGAGAAATTTAATCAAAATGTAGAATTTTTTTTTTCCAAATTCTTACACAGTATTGCTGATGTCAAGCAGTCAGAAAAAAAATCACAGGTCAGGTCTCAAAAAATCATCAGATTATATTAAGAGTTATGAGAAACAGATTTGCGATTCTTTTCCCCCTGTGCCCCCCCCCTTTTTTTTTGGCCATCTGGCTTCTGAGCCTTCAGCATACTCTCCCTTCATATTTTCAAACTTTTCTCCACAGCCATGAAGAATACAAACTTATTTTTTTTAAAGAAAGTTGATATTTTCATCCAGTCTTTTGTTTCCTGCCACTTGGGCTATATTATTCCAGCTAAGGGCTTAAGAAAAAAACCCTCATTTACAGGGGCTATATTATACTTATTAGACATTGTCTCTACACTAGTGTGGGGAGAGAGAAGCTTGTGGCTGTTCCTTCACCATGCTATAGTGGTACTGTTGACAATTCCCTGAGATAAATCTTTCTTTGTAATTAACAAACATGTTTACCAAGAGTTACATGTTTATCATTTTGAAAAGGGATCTTCTGAAAAATTAAACAAACAAACAAAAATCCTTACTGAGGTTGAAACTGCAAGAACTACTGTATGACATTACAACAATCAAATATCTTTCCAATGGTACCAACACAATGACAACAACAATGTTATACTCACTGTTGCATGAAATAACATTATTTATTGAGGTAATTTATCTGTATGAATAATATACAGATAAAAAGACAGGCATAGGCAAAATGGATTCATTCACATTTCAAAAATATCAAACATCTATCTTAGGACATAGGAATGAACACAAACTTCCTATACAGGCAGGCACAACTTTGCTTTTGTTAACCAAACCTTTACGTGCAGTGATGACTTCTCCAAAATCTTGGACCAGAAACAATACCTTCTAAATGTGAGTGCTAAAGTCTGGGTCAGTTGTATAAGCTGTTGCATAAGCTGTTGCATGGGAAGACTGACCTGTAAAGGACCTGCTGGAGGGTGGCTTATTTTTTCATAGATTTTTTGTGTGGACTCCACCAAAACCTAGATTTTAACAAGAAGCAAGAAAAGAGCAAGGCCAATTTTTTCAAAGTTAGGTGCATATGTTTTGGAAGCTATTTAGGCATATAAGTAAGTGGTCTGCTTTTCACAAGTGCTTAGCACCCAGCAACTCTCACTTAGTTGTGTGAGTTGTTCTTTTGGAGTCAATGCTCACGTGAGAGTTACACAATCTATTCCATATTTGTAACTGTGTTTTAAGTGTGTATGTAGGATAAATGTAACTTGAGGATTATCTGCTGTGTTTATTCCCTCTGAAGCACCTGGTATTGGCCACTGTTGGAAGACAGGATTCTGGGTTAGATGGACCATTGATCTGACCTAATATGGCTGTTCTGCTGTTCATAGAATATCAGGGCTGGAAGGGACCTCTCAAGGTCATCTAGTCCAACCCCCTGCTCAAAGCAGGACTAATCCCCAGTCAGATTTTTACCCCTGTTCCCTAAATGGCCCTCTCAAGAATTGAACTCACAACGCTGGATTTAGCAGGCCAATGCTCAAGCCACTGAGCTATCCCCCCCATTTGCAAATGGAGATTAATTACCATTTAGTAAAAGACAGACAGCTACTAGTATCTATTTTTTCAATGTAAGATTCATAGGCAATAGATACCACAATCAGTTTTGAAAATATATTTACTATAAGAACCAAACTGGTTCAATATATGTTCATAGATGTATAATTAATGCTTTTAGTGACAAGTCACATAACATGGGCGTTCACATGTGAATATGGGTATTTGCTATTCATGCTGGAAGTGCACATCTCGATTGATAATGTTTTTTATCCAATCAGGGAGAGGAAACAATAGTCACTGATCACATACCATGTTAAAAATGAATAATCAAAAACATAGCAAGGCATAGAAAGTGGATCACAAACCACTCATAGGTTGAAAAATGTTCACATAAATTGTTTGTTGAACAATTACAAATAATGAGTACATTCATAAAAATCAGTCTGTCATTGCTAATTCACAAAAGAGAATAAAAGGCTATATTTGATGGATACATTATTTGCGATGAATAGTTCGCCCATATCTAATTGTGAAGCTCATACTTCTCTTTTTAAAAAGTGAGCAAATATGATTGAGGCAGAGCATTGGAAGTTAGGAAATCTGAGTTTTCCTCCTGATTTTTGCCACAGACTTCCTGCTTGACTTTGGGCAAGCCACTTATGCCTAGATTCTGCCACACTTATTCACATTCCTCTGCTTCAACCCTTGTATCCTGTTGTGGCAGCCTAAAGGAGCCCATAGAGCCCTAGATCATGTCAGGGGAGAGTTCACACTACCTCAGGCTTTGTGCAAGGCAGCTTGCACTGGTCTATCAGGCCCCTTCTCCAGGGACTGAGTCAGCAGCAGGAGAGGCGCTTTGGGATGGCAAGGTGTGTGACCAAATGCATAGTGCTGCAGGGATACTGGGTGAGGAAGTTGGGGACAGTCTGTAATCATTTAGGTAGTCTACCAGGCTTGTCTAGTTTATGCCAGAGGTGTCACCAGCACATGGTGCAGCCTAAAATTGGAAGGGCACAAGGTTGTCTTAAAGCCATCTTTGACCCCTCACCCCTTGGTTGAGGGTTTACACTGTGCCTCTTAGAGTTACAGCACAAAACTGTACCCACAAGTAGTAACCTTTCCAAGAGTAATCCAGCATGGGTAAGGCATGACAGAATTGGGCTCTTAATCTGTCTGTGCCTCAGTTTCCTTATAAGGCCTTGTCACAATCTAGCTCTAAAGCATTTTGGACTCAGTTTGCCTGAAATAGGCTATATAAAATAGAAGTGTTAAAGGCAAGGCTGGTAGTACTGCCTATTGTTAAGGTCCACACCTTCCATTATAAAATCCTGTTTTCAGTTGTTTATAAACTTTGTCAAACTGTAACTGTTTAAGATGAAATTTTCCATCCTGGGTGACTGCCTCAGGCTGAATTTTTTGGGAAGACTTCAGCCAAAATAGGTCTGTTTCTGAGAACAAGTCTGGGGGGAAAAGAAAATATTGTTTTGAACATAAAACATTCTGGTGACCTGTCCTTTGAAAAGCTCTAGTACCCCCCCTGATTTGGAGTGGGGACTTGAAATTGGGCAGGAGCTGGCCTTTGTATTAGGGTCTGGCCATTTGCCATCCCCATAAAAATTTGCCCAACTGTGGCTAAGTTATAAGCCTTTGAAAAATCTCAGTTCACACATGCTCAGTGTAGACTTCTTAGATTTTAGCAAATAAATTCACTGGGCATGCCCAGCCCAGGAGCTGAGCAGGACGCTCCCTGCAATTGCAGCTCAAGGCTTGGGTCTGGACACCTGAAATGAGGTCAAAGAGACTGTCTCTCCAGTGTTTTCAATGACCACCTGCTTGGCCTAGGCAGTGTGAAGGTGGAAGATACCTGATTTGAATGAAGGGGACAAGAACCAGACCTTGGCTGTGGGAGGGGAGCAGACTAGAGCAAGGAGCTTGGGAGGCAAGGGAAACAGGACTTGGGTGTCGGGTTGGGGGAGGCTAGGACTGGTTGAGGAAGAAGATGGGACTGGGTATCAAAGATAAATATGAGTGTCTGGGTAAGAAGACTTGGAGCCGAGGCTGGAGAGTGAGATCAGTTGAGGAGCTGGGTTGGAGACTGGGACTGAGAACCAGTGGGTCGGGGAAGGAGGAGGACAGACAGATCTGATGAGGAACCAGTATGAGTGGGGAGAACTGGGACTGGCTGGGCAGAAAGACTGGAACAAGTATCCAGGCAGAGGAGAGAAGAGTAGAGACTGACATTGAAAAAGGATCCCGGGGAGAGAGACTGTGAGCCAGTGGGGATGGGGAGTATGCAACTAGAGGCTAGGGTGTGGGAGAGAGACTGATTGGATGAGGATGAAAACTGGGACTGGCTGGGCAAGGAGACTGACTGGGAGTGGGAAGACTGATGAGGAATCTGGAGGGGTGAGAGCAGGATTTGTTGTGCAAGGAGACTGGGATGAGAAGCCTGAGTAGTGGAGACAGACTGGGACTAGGAACCAGTGGTGGGGAAGGAGCAGGACTGGGACAGTTTGCAAAGAATGAGGTGGAAGTGGTCAGGCTTAGGGGCAATGGATGCATTATAATACTGTCTGCAATTACATGCTCACATCCAATTTTTCCTTTAATCCTGGCATTTCCTTAGCTTTGAATGCTTGATTTTTTTAATGTCAATAGTGTTCTTTTAACAGGTTTTATGTGTGTGTAATATGGTATTATATTAAACATCTTTATGAACTATTGATACAGATATTTTTTCCACACTAACACTATTAATAGCCCAAATAACTAAAGTCAAAGTGGTTTGAAAAGGTCCCCAAAACATATGTTACATAAGGGAAGAGTGTTCTTCTTAAATACAATTTTAACTATGAGTCAATTCAAATTGTTGTATATTGAATCAAGCAGTTACTATTTTTTTCTCATTATAATATCTATATTAACAGGCTATTTTCCAAAGGAGCCTAAGGGAGTTAGGTGCTCAACTCCCATTTGATTTCCATAGGGGAAAGAGGAAAAGAAACATGCCAAAATGACTAGTTCTTATTTTCAATCATCATTTTTCAGACTTTATTCCTCAGCCCAATATGACAGTGAATCCTCAGTTTGGTACTTCAGCCTGCAACATATACTTCACTGGAGAGAAGTAAATGCTTGAATTAAACAATACTCTGACTCAAAGTCTGGGTTTTATCTAGAAGGTGTTTGATTAAAAAATAGGAATTCTCTATCAGAAATAAGAAAGAAAAGGCTTTTGTAGGGTGTTTAAGTTTGGTGGAAATGACTATAGAATCTAAGTCATTTGTAAGACTAAGTCGCGATAATTTAAGGACAAGAGCTCTTTGCACAATAAAATGACTGTGATTAAAAATAGCAAACAGAATAAATAAGGAGTGTATTCTGAACAGGGTGATTTTACTATACTTCTTACTCAGAGGCTTGCAGAGTCTTGGAGAGGGGCAGATAAGGTCTTCTGTTTTTTACATCGGTATGTTGACTACCTTGTAAATCTTCCATAGGTCCGAGCATCCCCAAGGATAGCTGTGTCAGACTGAGTATCTCTAGTAAATGGATGACATCTTGGATCACAGCTCGTCATGTGTGAACATCTGCTTACTTTTTATTCTGCATCTTAAGAAGCACAAAAGTTTCACCCAGGCAAAAGCTGTACATTTTATCTTCTCTGTAGATGTGTCCAACAAGGCTATTTGTGGGTGTGAAAGAAAGACATTTTTTGATGTTTAGAGGACACTAACATTTGTACAAATCATATCCAGAGAGGGAACAGGTACTGAAGCTGCAATAAGATTAGAACTCAACTATGTATTAAATTTTCTTTGAAGTTTTTTGATCCCTGTTATACCTACTATGGCCTGACATCCCCATAGAAAGTGGGAGTAGTTGTCGATTTTTTTCTTTCTAGTTGATTTACATCCTTCTGCCATTTTCTCCCATTCTCTATTTTAATAATCCCCATCTACTTGCATTGAAAAGTTTTAATATTTATAAATGATTATCTGGAGCAGGATGGGAATAAATAGTTGAATATACACCTCTACCCCGATATAACGCTGTCCTCGGGAGCCAAAAAATCTTACTGCGTTATAGGTGAAACCGCGTTATATCAAACTTGCTTTGATCCACTGGAGTGCGCATCCCCGCCCCCCCCCCCCCCGGAGCGCTGCTTTACCGTGTTATATCCGAATTCGTGTTATAACAGGTCGCGTTATATCGGGGTAGAGGTGTACATTGTTTTGTATCCTGTATATTGCTCTCCTAAATTGCATAGGAAATTCTGAGCCTCCCCACTTTACAAGAAAGAGCTTGTGTCTGTGATTTATCTTCTGCATACTTTACCTTAAGAGGAGTATGCCTTCCTGATGCAGAGGTAATTTGATATGCCCTAATACAGCAGAGACATATACACTGATTTCTCTTGGACACCTTACTTTTTAAAATTCTTCTGTTGCATTCTTAATTTAAAATAAAGATAATTCACAGCAAAATAATGTGGTTGTTTTGTGTGTTAAAAAAAGAAGCTGGGAAAAGGTGCCACATGTGACAGATATCATTTATGGTGCTTATTGCACTGCAAACGGCTCAGTTACCACTGTGATGGGCATGGTTTCAGGATAATGTTATTAATAAGGTTAATAGGGATTGTTCCTCTTTAAAATTTTGACCAAGATGTAACACCAGTGAAGTTGCAAATGGTGATGTAAGCCTTGAACAAAGTAGACCTCCACTCTGTCCAGAATTTAAGCCCATGGATCTTGTCTTTCAAGCCTCATACTTGAATATAATTTCAGAAGCTGAAAAATATAATTTGAGTATACTATTTTCTACACTTTTTTTCTAAGCATTTTTATGCTTGTATAATTGCATTTGTAGGGTGAGACAGTGTTCTGTGACTGTTATCTGTCTGAGTTCTTTCTTTGTTTTGCAGTTTTGATAGATATAATGCTCTAATGTCCTGATCCTGAACCTCTGAAGTCAATGAAAGCTCTGCCATTGACATCAGTGAAGGGCAGGTTCAAACCCTGCAAGGAGAAAACCTGACTAAAAGCATTAGATTGGAGTGTGTCATACAATGTATGACCTCTAGAGGTAGTAGTGATGCATTATCTTCCTTACATTACATAGTTATTTATGATACTTAAATTGTTGTTACTGTTGAAATATTAGATGTTTGTACAATGTTAGGACAAAGAAAACAGTAAAAGATAAGTTGAAAAACACATATTGACTATATTTAAATGGACATTAAGATTTATTTTGCCACAAGGTCAATATTGACAAGAGCTTCAAGTCTAGCAATATTTACCTCTCAGTTCAATAAAAAAATGATGTTCAACTCAGACGTCAATGTCTGCTTAGTATTTTTACAAATTAATTGGTGAAATCCAAAATGTCAGAAGGGAAAGTTTAAGAGAATGGTATCAATGATCATTTCTTAAAGCTATTCCTACTGCATAATTTTCAGCATTGAAGGATAGACTCAGGGTTGTGAGTTCAATACTTGAGGGGGCCATTTAGGGATCTGGGGCAAAAATCTGTCTGGGGATCGGTCCTGCTTTGAGCAGGGGGTTGGACTAGATGACCTCCTGAGGTCCCTTCCAACTCTGATATTCTATGATACAATAAAAACATTTAGAAATGGAGTTACCACTGCTATTTTATGTGCAAACAGGGTAACTCTGAGTAGGTTAAAAAAAGTTCCAATGCCCCAATATTAAAAGAATGGTATTTGGAAAAGGATGGAGTAGAGTCCTATCTATTTATGCCTGAATTTTCTACTGTGCCCTTCATTTAATATCTAAGAGTATCTAATGTACAAAATGATTGACAAAATAGAATTTAATTCAGTTAATCTGCTTTTCAAACGAGAGACTGACTATAAATCCTAGATTTGAATTTAAAATATACATTTGTAATTGAAGAGTGGGGAGAGCATTTCAAGAATTCAACATTTCATTATAGATATTTTAGATTTGTTTTTATTAGGTTTTTTTGAGTGTGCTGGTTTTCGATGCTAAGTTGTATCTTTATTTGCTTCTGTGTTTTTATTCAGTTAGTTTGAACCATTCTTATTTAAATTCAAGTAAAGACAGCTGCAGAAGAAGTGACTCACCACCAGTGCATCCCCTTGTGGCTGTGTGTGGCAGTGCAGGACCTTTTCCTCAATTGCTACCATGGACTGTCCCTAATCCGTGTTCATCTCTGTGGCAACAATCTTGTTCCCCAGTTACCTCCAGCCTGTGGGTTGGGGAGTAACTACAGCCTTACTTTCTGTGCCGGGGGGGGGGCAGTTCATCCTTTTCCTCTCCTTTCCTGGCCCTTCCCCTTTCCATTGCAGCACCTCAGTTTCTAATGAGGGAAGTACCTTTTCCTATGTACAACATCCCCACTCCCAAAATACACCCCTGTTGTCTATGTTTTGGCCATAGGTCAATCTTCTGTGTTTTTTCCTCCCTGGTCTGCTCCTCCCTGCCCCTCCAGCCAGTTTACATACCAGTTTACATAGGGCAAGCCCTTCTGATGTGTTCCATCTGACCACACACATCCCATATCTACAGGTGGACTTTAGGCTTCTGGATCCCTAAATAGCCCTTTCCTTCACAGCACCTGTGGCCGCTGATGCTTCCCTCACATAGGATTGCCAGAAGATGTTTTTTGCTGCTCCTCTAACCGGGACAGTTGCTTCTGCCAATCTAACTGCACCTCCCACTCCCAGAGCTGCTGGAGGACTGCCTGGATCTGTGGTGACAGCTCTATCACCTCCTGACACTGGCACATGAACTCCAGCAACCACAGCTGTTCCTGTACATACCAACTTAGCAGGGTAGATCTCCTCCCATCAAAGAAGGCTTCCCTGTATTTTGGATCCATCCCTTTGCCTCCCAACATTTTTTGTTTATATGTTTTTAAGTTACTACCAGCATCCTTAAGGTCATGAGTTGAAGTCTCGCTCCATGTCACACTGAAAGGCCACTTCCAGTTCACCCAGCCATAACATGGGACCTGAGCCATTGGGTTAGGGCAGTCAAAGGTGCTCAGCTATGATGCTGTCCTCATCACACTTTTGTGTCCTATTGGCTGTCAGACTGACATGCCTTAACTGCATCAGCCCGATGAGCCATCAACTCAGAGGAACTTTAATTTTGAACAGCCTGCCTCTCTCCTTATTTCAGGGGCAATGATCTTGCCTGCATTGTAGACGAGTGACTCACTGGCCAGAACACCCCCACATGGCTGGAAACAGCATTGCAGTAACTTCCCCTCTGCTGACTCCTTCAGACAGACCCTGTGGTGGTCTGGTTCTTTCAGCGACACAGCCCTCTGACCAGATGATAAACAGATTCACCCCCTTCCAGGATATCAATGTCCTAAATAAACAGTTCCAACACAAAATTAGTTAGTCATCCATAAGCCATCTTCCACCTCTCCGATCCCACTCTTCTTTCAGAGCAGCAGATTCATGGGTTTCTCCCCTGCTCAACTCAGAAACCTACAAACAACACTTAAGCCACTGCTGCCATGCTGGCTCTTTTAGCCCCTCTGGTTTCTCTTCTAGAGCATTGACCTGGAGGGCTAACCCCTGGAGTCTTCCTTCTCTATACCTATCTCATAGAGCTGGAAGGGAACTTGAAAGATCATTGAGTTGAATCTAGTCCCCTGCCTTCACAGCAGGACCAAGTAGTGTCCCTGGCAGATTTTTGCCCCAGGTCCCTAAATTGCCCCCTCAAAGATTGAACTTACAACGCTGGGTTTAGCAGGCCAATGCTCAAACTACTGAGCTATCCCTCCACCTGTTTCAGGGCCTCCCACACAGCTATCTCCATTACTGTAGCATCCTCACAGTTTACTTCTCACCGAAAAAGGGCACTGAAAACACCTTCACTCACTGCTCTGAGCCCCTTTCCTTATGAAGGAGACCTAGGTCCTCCCCCACTGAGTCTGATAATGAATTGAGCCTGACACACTCTCCCGATATAACCAGGTGAGCTAATTGAGCCCACAAGTTCCCATTAACTCTTTGTCTACCAGCATGGGTTTTATACACCCCATCAAAATAATCTTTTAATGATATGTCACAAAGAAAATGTGCAACCTTGAAATCAACTTGAACTTTTTTTTAAATACAGGGCATGATATTTAGATTGTGGGGGTTTGGTGATGAGGTATGGTTTGGACCAAATACAGACCTTTGCTCATGCAAATAGTCCAACTGTTTTCAATATTTCTGTTCATGTGAGTAAGCCAAGCAGTATTTGGGATGTATGGTGCAAAAGATAGAGATAGAATGAGATTAATAGACTTATAGAAAGCAAACATCACAAGTCATTACATACGTATGCATCTCCACACAGAGATATATCTTCATACGCACACACCTACACATTCTTTCTGACGTGCTTTCTAGACACACTGGGCCAGATCTTCACCTTGTGTAAGTCAGCCTAACTCTCCTGAAATTAATTTGTTAATATGCTGGTTTACACCAACTGAGGATCAGTTTTGTTATGCATACCATTGCAATACCAAACCTGTCTTGAGGTAGCAGTAGCATAGAAAGACTGGCATTGGCAATTGACCAAATGTATTAGTTAGGGGAAATAGTTATTATTGCTTTCTCAACATACAATGAGTTTCTGATACCACCAAAAAGGAATAGAGTAGCAAGAGATAGACTTCATATGAAATGTACATGACCTGTGAGGAATACAGTATGATTAAAAAAATCTGCTGTTGCCAAGTCCTCAAGATTTGCCTTAAGAACTGACTCCAAGACAGGAAAGTCTTCTTAAACATGTAAATTACCCTTTTAACTAGCTGAAAAAGACACTAAAGTGAAATCATTTCATTCCCATCTATGCCCTCTAGGAAACTATTGTAATTAACCAAATTCTGCGATTTGAATCTTGGAAAAGGTTTTCCAATCCTGAAAATCTAACAGCTACCAGAGACTAAAAATATGAGAGTTTTATTACTGACCACACCCTTTGTTCAGACTATTTGGTAATATTTATGGCCAATTCTATTCTTTTAAGTTACTTTGCTGAAGCTGGTGCAAAAGTTCCAGGAGTCTTTGCTGGCAGTTGAATTTGCATATTAATTTATTCAAATGTAAGTGCCAGCAGTGCCACTTTTTGGTGAGATCACTATAGACCCCCCCACCCCACTTTTTCCCTGTTAGAGAGAAGATACTAGAGTATCCAAAAGATACTAGATGATGCCTGATCCTACATTGGCATCTGCTACTTTAGAACCCAACACCCAGGAGAAGTCTTATTGATAGCACCGGGTCTCCACACAGGTGCTGGAGCCTACACTAGCAGACAGGAAACTTATAGGATAGAATACAGAGTCCTTCTAATTACAAAGGTACTACAGCAGTGATGCTTGTTCCAGGATCTCACACCATTTCCAGTGAGATCTCCTGTTGGCTTGCAGTATTGTTAAAAACTTACACCCCCTCCCCACACATACACATTGTATATAGTGGCTACCTGCAAGCAAAATAAAACATATTAATTGCATTATGTTATTGCAGAGTAATAGCACAGTTAATGTTACCACTGTGTGCAAAAGAACCCCTGAGAAACATATCACTCTAAATGATCTAAACAGGACCTCTACACTGTGAGGTGTAGTTAGAGCTTACGAGACAGAAAAAGGTTGCTGCCAGAGAATTCAATAACAGACCCTAATTTTTTTTTTAAAATCATCTTAATTTCAGCTTTGTCTGTAATTTTTAATACAGTCCATATGCCATATTTTGGCATCCTATTTTCAGATTTAATTTTTGGATTAAATTAATGTTACAAAATAGCAGGTGAAACTATTTGTGTCAAATGTCCTGGGTAAATCCTGAGGTCCTGGTTCAATTTTTACTCAATTCTGACTCAGGAAAACTCCCCCTCCTGTTAATGGGAGTTTGGTTAAGGGCCTGATCCAAAGCACGCTGACATTAATGGAAGTCTTTCCATTGGCTCCATTGGCCTTACGATCTGAATCTAGTTCAGAGCGGAACAAAAATTGATTAAGGATGTCACTCCTAAGCCTTTTTTTTTAGATCTCCTCCCCCTTTATGTTAAAGATGATAATTTCTCCAGAGAGCCAAAAAAAAAAAAATTACATTTCTAACACCAATGAGTGACACACATCATTGATTGCATCATCAGTGTATGCTCCGGAACAGTGATTCTCAACATATTTACCATTGTAGGCCGCATATGCAGCTCTCTATGTGTTATGTGGGCCCTATCCACACAATATATATACTACCTGCATGGCCCTGAGGATGTCACATGGGCCGCAGCTGTGTGCTGGTTGGGCCGCAAGTGGCCCATGGGCCACATGTTGAGAACCACTTCTCTGGAATGTTGATTTAATCTGGACTATCTTTAAGCAATATTATTTACATACAACACAGGTCAGGAGTGTCTTAGGCAACAGCAGGAGCTCAAGTTGCTTCTTTGTTGTGGTGGTGATGGTACTGGATGCTCAATGGCTATTGCAATGTCTTTTATTTGGAAGCTGGCTAAACATTTGAGTTGCTGGCCTTTGAACTGTTTAGTGATGGAACTGTGAGAGATATTGCAACCCCATGCAATATCTTTGGGGACGATTGTATTAAATTTAAAAATGGTTTACGTAGGATTGCATTCTACTCCATGTGGGAGAGTTACCACAGCTCCTCCAGGAACTAAAAACATTCTGTGTGTGTGTGTGGGGGGGGGTATGATTAAGGCAACTCACTGAGAGTAAACAGCTCCAGACTCTTACCACCCTCGGGGCGGGGGGAGGTGGAAATATACTTGTTCAAATGGGGTTTTCCAGAGACTCAAACAAACAAAGAGCTTTTGGTATAAAAAGCTGAGCTTGAACAGACACAAGGTCTTCCTTTTGATTCAACAAACTGGCAGGACCTTGGGTGCTAGGGGAACTCTAACAGTTGTGGAAGGATTGGAAAGACTGACACCAACCAGAGCTTTATGCTGGAGCTGGGGGTGAGTCTGGTAAGCTCTTAGTAAGCATGTAGGAACTTCCATTGTTTTTATATGTTTTCTCTGTAATTTTTTGACCCTAAGAATAGATATAGTTGATTTGGAAGAGCTGCATGGTAACGTGTAACTGTAGGCAATACACTGGTCATAGCCCTCACAGACAAAGCAGAGCCCAGATGCTGGCCTTTAGTCAAACTGTCTTGCTAGGGATCTCACAGTGTAAGGTATGGAGCTGTGCAGGCTTAAAACCCCCAGTCAGAAGGGAGTTGGACAAAGATCCCTGCCCAGAGACAGGCGATGGGTAGAGTCCTGAGTCCTGACAGGGCACTCCTGGAGTGGACCATGGAGTGGGGATACAAGTGCAATTACTCTGAAACTGTGACAATCACAAGCAAAGAGGCCAGACAAAATGATGGCCAGCCACACTGGGGAAATATTTTAAGACTGTGGTTGAAACAGAGTTAGATGAAAAAAGTTCTTTGGGGCAAGGACTATGTCATCCTATGTGTTTGTACAATGCCAGCCACAGTGGGGCTCTGATGAAGACTGTGGGCTCTGAGTGCTAATGCAATACAAATAATAAATAACAAAACACCTTAATTTTGACATTTGAACTTTGGGCAGGGATTGGGAGAGTCGGGGTTGTTTGCTTTATCCCAGATCTAAGCCTAAAACAGAGCTCTTGAGAGGGATTTTCAAAAGTGCCCAATGTTGACCTAACTCTGCTCCAACAGTAATCTTTGGCTTAAGTGAATGCATAGTCCTGTGCTAACCTTCTGAGCAGGGGTGAGTTTCACCTTACCTAAAAAATCTATCCCCCTAAGGACTGCCTCTGCATCAGATACTACCTATTTTGACATAAAGAAGGGTAAAATACACTGGATTCATTATAAAAATGATTAGCTGAACTGTGCTGTCATTAAAAGTCTGTAAGTTTGAAGGCCTGATTGAGTATAAGCATAAGTGAAGAAGAATTCTAGAATAATCAATTTGAACATTCTCAGTGGCTATTTGTGATTTTTAGCAGAGCTTAAAGAAGCCTTGCCTCCTTTGGGAATCACAATGCACACTGGTGACATCACAATGCACATTTGTGACTTCACAATGCACATTCTCTCAGGCCAGTCTGGCAGGCCTAAGGGCTGTTGCTGGGACAGTTTCTATCTGCCTAGGTCAGGGGATTCCAGAATGTCTCACAGTATGGATTACTTAGTAGTGAGGGCCAACATATAGATCACATCCCATTCTGACCTCCTGTCATGCTCATATTAATGAGTGCATTCATTCATTTGGCAACTACTGTAATAGATTATGTCAGAAAAGAAGACTAAAGACACTGTTTATGTATTTTAACTCTATTGAATGGGAGGGATGTGGTTCCTTTCTGGAGGAAATCATGGTTAATATCAGTCTCAAAATGCCACCATCTTGCAATCTGGTCCCAAGTGTTGTCTTAAGTAAAAAATCCATTCTCACACATATGTTGATATGAAAGGCATCAAATATTTCAAAGATTCAACTGGAGGTGCTGGATACACTTCTCTTATACTTGCAGCCAAAACTTCCAGGGGCTGGTTGTTGAATGTGCTGCAGGAAAATTCCAAGAGGTCTTCTTCTTTCTAATGCACTTTTCACTGCATGGGTCTTTGGGGATGTATTCAGAGATCTCCTTCCCGGAGAATCAAGTTCAGTTTGAATGGAAGGCATTCATTAGCATGGTGAGGAAACCATCCAAAGTAGGGAACTTGTCAAGATTATACTAGTTTACTTGCCAAATAAATGATCACTTCAGCCTTATCCTGTACGCTGCACACTGACTGTCACAAGCTTACTGCAGCTGAGTTCATTCAGTCAGGAGAGAATAGCTGAAAGTCAGCAGTACAAACCATGTGAGGTCATCAGAGCATGCAGACAACTCAAACAGGAGGTCTGGCACAAAGCTTTGCACTTTGGGAGAGAGTTCAAAGACGTGTGTCACTACTTTCCTTAATCAAAGATCAATTAACTTCAGTGTGAAGGAGGAGCTGCCCAGTTCATCGCACAACACAGCAAAAATTGGAGAATTCACAGGACAGATGTTGATAGTTAACTATCTTCACAGAAGCATCCATAACAGTTTTCAAGTGTCCATCAATGTACTTTGTGACTAAGGCTCCTCAGGGCATCCAGCCAATATTTGACATATTTCCTTTGCAGTAATGTGGTTTGGCTAAGACTGATATAAAAGGAAGTCTTCCTCAACTTTGCCATCAGATTCATATATTATGTAGGTGAGAAGGTTTCACATCAGCGGGTGCACCAAGCAGAATGACAAAGCATGGGCTACTCCTAACTCAGGAAAGGAGTTGCTCCTTCACATTTTCAGCCTGATACTGTTTTGCCTGATAATGGAAATGAATACAAAATAAGCCACTTGCTTATTTTGTTACCAAATATCACTGGAGCTACTTCTACTGTCATGAAAAACTCCCCTCTAATGTTATCAGGTTTTCCTGCCTTTATGATTGAGTAACTCCTTCCCACCCAACATGTTCTTGTCCCCTATCCTACCAGCAGCAATATTGGGAAATATACTGTGGCAGTGGTGGGTCCCAAATGTTGGCTCCTGCTGCAGTGGCAGGTCCTATGGGTGGCTGATTCTAGGCCTGTGGTGGCAATTGGTCCTGGTTCTGCAGTGATGTAGCAGTAGATCCCACAGCTATGGCGGAAGTAGTGGATCCATGGCATTGAGTTGTCTATGATCATGATGGATCACATTGCAGCTGGTCCTGGTTGGCACTGGTGGTAGGTCCTATGGTAGTGGCCAATCCTTTGGTGGGAGCTAGTCCCATGCCAGTGGCAGCTCCTTGTTACATTTCTGGTGAGGCCTCTGGGTCAGGGAGGGGTAGGGATGGAGGCAGCTCTTTTCATAGAGCAGCCTCAGCAGTGGAAACTGGTGAGAACTCCAGCCACATTCTAGCTGGAGCTGCATGCAAAGGAGTAGAATAAGCATTAGTATGTATCTCTGTGTACTAATGGGAAGAGTCTGGCAGACTACAGTTTGGAATTCACTGCTGCAGATTTTTATACCACATTCATACAATTTGCATAAAAGGGCTTGTAGATGTATCACCGAAGCAAAGCAAAAACCTCCAGGGACAGGAGAAAACAGGGCATGCAAATTGATTAAATACACAAATAAATAAATAAATAAATAACCACAAATTCTGTAAGTTTAAGGTTTCTGCCGTTTTTGTTGCATCCTACAATACTCTGCAAATTACTGTACAAACCCTTTTGAAAAAATGTCCATCTTTTTTTTCATCTCTCACAATATATACAGAGGTGCTGCTGTCCTATTGATCCACCATTGCAGTAAAGTCTCCCACCAAAAAATAACAACAGCACATCTGGGAACTCACCCCTTCATGACAGAGTCACCTCGCTGAGGTGTGAACTTCTGAGCTGAATGTCATGTTTAAATGTAAATATTAAAATGTCAGGTCAGTTTCTTCATCTTTTCTATAAAATGATTAAATTGAATACAAATTACTGTATTATTGCATCATTGAGAGCCAGACTGGATCTGACTCAATTGCTGGTATTTCTAAGCACCACTCACTTTAGTATCTAATCACCGCTTCTCTAGTAGATACAGTGATTAACTTCCGATATATATATGCACCAAGAGATTGTTCACGGTTCTCATGGAAACAGAAGCATGGATTTCACAATACCGCAATGTCATCTGGGTGAGTGATTTTAATGTGATGCTTTTGGGATGGTGAGGTTCAACCGGACTCCTCTGCAACAGCGTGAGGAAGTGGTCCACCCAGATTCCCTGTGAAAGGCTCTGATTCCAAGTTCTCATGTGAAATTTTCTGTGAGAACCAAATGAGTTTTATGAGCCTGGGTCTATTACTTGTTTTCCTTGGATTTTAAATGCAGAACACAAAAAAGCTAGTGTTAGTAGTTTCTGTACTTGATACCTTTGAGGATCTAGGCCTTAATGCCTTCATCTTCAAAGCACTTTACAAACATTGACTAACTAATCGTCATAATGTTCCTGTGAGGTGCTGTAGGTAACTAATAGACCAGGCATACAATTCACAATAAGCAATTTGATGAATCAAGTCCCCTTTTCTGTTTGTGAACTATCCAAAAGCCCGTCCTGATTTTTCCAGCTGTGTGCATTATTTGTTATAATTTACTGAATCATTTGGGCAAATTACTGTATTTATTATCTGAAATTGGCACTCTACTGCTATTGGGGGTTGGTCACCTAAGTCACATGGTATTTTTGATCCTTAACCAGAGAAAGGCATTTTCTCCAGCAAAAAATTAAACTGTGTATTACAGTGCTAAAGATAATAGTGGAAGTAGCACTTGTGCAACACGTTAATGATCCTAACCTAAATAATTAATTAGGGTGCTCATAGTCAGACTGGAGAAACTTTGGGGAAAGGAGAAAATGAGAAGAGAAAAAAATAGATGTGTGAAAAATATCTCTATTTAATATTAGCCTATTTTAGTGAAATTCTCCACATACCTGTTAATTTTGTGTTGTAGTAGAAACAAATGATATTCTCATATTTCTTCTTTTATGTCAATGGAAATTGCTCTTGGTCTGTGATTGTGACAAGGGGAAGATGAAGAAAAGTAAATTAAGAACAGTGGGAAAACCAGGAAAAGGAAGAGAATTGTTCTAGTATTCAACCACTGTGACTTCTGCCTTTTGCTGCTAGAATGTAGCAAATTGCTCATTGTAGATTCTATTGATTTAAGGGGTACATCATCTGTTGACTTCCTGTGCTCAATCAAACTTGAGCCTTTGCATTGTTTTTATCAGTCAAGGTTTTTGCTTGCAGGCCTCAAACAGAAAATCTATTACTACAAGGTAGATGGGGCATTCCTACATTGTATAGATATTGAAAAAAGTGATTTAAATGATGTAGATGACTTACTGATTACCCTTTATTTATTTATTTTGTTGTTGAACACAAAATGAAGTTATATATAATAGAAGACAACAGGACTATTTCAGATTCCTATCTTTTTGTTATTAAATTAAACGTTATATCCTTTTATAGCTTGTCAACATAATAAATGCACACAGGAAATAATTTTGTAAATCACACAAACATTACATATCAGAAAGGTATGTGATTAATTATCATTTATTTTAAGGATGTTGCTCTGGATTGATTGCCTTGGTTTGGAAAGTAATTATGTGTGAAATGTTTGATGAATTATAACAATAGGAAACAGACAAACCAAAGCCTAAGGGAAGAAATAAACCAGAAGGAAATAAGCCCATAAAATCAAGTAAAGAAAGATAAAAGAGGAGGGGGAACCTGTGTCTCCATGACAAGTCAGTAGATAAGAGAATTTTGTTAGTCAGTTGACTCATATTCAGATCACATTGTTATATGCATTATTGCTTGATTCAGCAAAGTACTTTAGCATGTGCCTAGCCTTAAGAACATTAGCAATCCCAATTGGACTATTCACATATTTTAAATTAGGCAAGTCCTTAAATGACTTGATGAATCAGGGCCTATAGGAGGAAGTAGGATGTGACTACCCAGTTTCAGAATATATTAGTGTGATGATAAAACAGAATGCTAAGAGTCACCACATCTGATCATAGATATACATTCTGTTGGTGTCTGTAAAAGCAACATCTGCAAGTTTTGCTCCTTCTGGCTGGGAGCTGATCAAGTGCTCTATTTTTGGAGTTACTTTGCTGCCAAATCAGCCTTAGCAAACTACCTCCATTCAGAGCAAGAGATTTCATAGACCCTTTTTCTAAACTGTTTTTTTTTAATTAAAAGCTGTCTAAAACTGTTTGAATAGCACTATTAAGTAATTTCACTTTCTTTTGCTAACTATTATAATATTTTAATCTTTGGGGAGAAGGAAATTTTTTTGTAACCCTTGGAGTTCAATACGATTTTCTCTAGTAGAGCCAAGATAAATCATTATTCTGTATTAAAAGCTGAATTTTTGAACATGCCAATACAGCTGGCATGACATTGGCCTCCCTAATTCAAAGACATTATGGATCATTCTTAATCATAAACAGAAAAGCACAGTTGTGATATGAATCAAGATTTTTTTTCCCCCTACATGATTGGTACTTGTCCCATAGTTAAGATTTTGATCAACTCAACTTTTGCTAGAGTTGTTTTGCTTAGTTGGAACTAGGTGTCTAACTAACCTAATGGTCAGCATGTGCCACACTCTGACTCCAGAACAACTGTGGTGTCACAATTCTGTGGCGTGGCAAATGTTGTTAATTATTTAATGGTGACCACTGTCGTGTAAGGTACCAAATCTGACTGGTGAACTAAGCAAACTCTTGTGTTTTCAGTTTTCAAGGGGTCCGGTGTCCAATTTCTTTGGGATCTCAGTCCCCGTTCCCACAGGTTTTCCTCTAAGTATCCAAAAATTCAAAGCCAACTTTAGAAAAAAGTCAAAGACTATAAATTTCACATGAAAAGATGCAACACTGTAAATGTTACTTGGTGCCGGTTGTGCAATGTGGTTCCTGGTTTAGTAACAACCACCCCCAAATCTTTCACTTAGGGAGCTTTTCTCCCCAAGGGTTCTATTCTTAAAGTGTAGAGGGGAGATTATAATCAAAAGAAACAAAATGTTATTATTCCAACATGAAAAAACAAACAGAAAAGACCCACTTCAGGCTACAACTTAGCCCTCTAACTCTGAACACACTTGGTATGGAAATTATGCAGAGACCATAACCATGGAACTTCACTATACTCTCAAGAGTGTACACACTGTGTGTCCTGGCAGCTTGGCTGACCGATGTGAGGGGGGACAGTGTACAAGATCCCTTTAGGATTGTTTGCTTCTGTAGGGATGCTAACAGGGAGCACAAGTATTTCAGTTGTTCTGGGTCCTTGTACATGGTCTGTGGGTGGGGAAGACTCATTGTACATCCCCCCAATAATCCCATATACTCACAAAAGGGCCAGGCATAGTCTAGCCCTAGTTTTCTAACAATAGTATAAGACATTTGGGATACACCTTGAATGAAAGATGTTATATAAGACCCTGCAAAGTCCTGAGTGCCTCTAATAATAATAATAATAATTCAGAATTAATAATTAATACCACCTAGCTCTTATCTGATACTTTCATCAGCAGATCTGTGAAGGGATGTGCTCCCCACATCAGCCCAGAGAACGAACTGAATTAGGCTAGGTGGGCCCAATCAGCCAATTAAGCTGCAAACTGGGAGATGTAGTCCATATAGAGGGTGCTAATTAGGATAAAGCTCACCTCTGAGGGAACAGGTGGGGCTTTTATAAAGCCAGGAGGCGGTGGCAACAGTGTGGGAGGTGGTGGGAGGAAACCTGTAGTCTCTCTCCCTGAGGTAAAGCAGAAGGAAGCGGTGGGGAATAGGAACCTAGGAGGAAGGGCTGACCTAATAGTCCTAAGAGAGAGGGGTCTGAACAAGAAAGCTGGAGAATGCAAAGCTTTGAGAAGTAGGGTAGGAATCAGTCCAGGGGTGAGAGCAGTAAGGTAGATATAGCTGCAGGCCTTAACTGGTCGCTGTAGGGCCCTGGACTGGAACCCAGAGCAGAGAGCAGGCCTGGGTTCCACCACTGCAGAGTGGTATTGATAGGGTCAGTGAATGGAACGGCTGCCTGAGTCACTGCTGGAGTGACATAGTCAGGGTAGTGGGTATGAGGACTCCCTAATGCTGCTTGTATGGAGAGTCTTGAAAAGATTCCCCAGAAGGGGAAATCACAGTTTGACCTACTGTGACACACTGTACCTCAAAGTGGCACCCTGTAACCCCCATATTCATCATTCATATATGGTTGTAGTATTTCATACAAAGCATGCCATGTAAGATATCATATGAAAGGTCATGATCTGCTGAAACCCATTGTTCTGTCCAAATATGTATATCAGTGTGTATACAGTTATGAGATTTTGCTGTATGGTTGTTACTGCAATATGCTGTAAATTTGCTAGTGACATACAAAGGACCCCTGCCCAGAAGGGTGCTCCATGACCATTAATCAGCAGGGGAGTTGTAATCAAGAGATTTACAATTCAATAACAGTTGTCCAAGCACCACACATTGGGGACTGCTCAACTCTGTGACTCAGTTGCAAGAGACCACCCCAGAGGGATTGCTAGCCCAGTAACTCAGCAAAGTCCACCAGGACATGTCTGGGCAAGTGTCTTTTAGGCACTACAGATATAAAATAGGAGAGTGTGGCATCATGCTTGGCCTTTCTCCTCCCACACCTACGCTGGAAGCAACAAGGACTCTGAGGAGATTGGTCCAGACTTCAGGGAGAAGTCTGTGTATGAAGGACTGTAACATCTAGTGGGGTTAGAAAATTGCTGGTCTAAATACTGTCTAGTGTAATAAGGTTTAAAATTTAGATTGTGCACTTATCTTTTATTTTTTTTTGGTAGCCACCTCTGACCTTTTATGCCTACTACTTATAATCATTTAAAATCTATCTCTCTGTAGTTAATAAATCTGTTTTATGTTTTACACATTGAGGGAGGGGCAGACTGGGTAATGAACTTATACTGGTCAGGCTTCTAACCAGGGCTAGATGGTACAGTGCTGCGGTGTAAGGCTGGGGAGCTGGGGGGAATTGGTTGGACCCTCTCTATTGTTAGTTCATGAGTGGCTGGGAGAAGCATTCATGTAACTCAGCTGGGTGTGTCCCTCCTTGTGGATGTCTGTGTAAGTGCAGTACCTGCCAGAGGTTTGTAACTCGTCACAGCATTACAGTGTGAGAGGGAGCCCAGGTTGGTGGGACAGAGGGCTAAGCAGTCCCACAGTTCAGGTTGCACCCCAGGGATCCTGTCACACCTACCCAAAGGGCCAAGTTGTGAAGCAGCTGTATTGTGACTCCATGAGCGGGAGGAGAGTGACAATGTGTGAAAAAGAAGAAAGGTGGTACTGAATTGAGTGGCACTATTCCCCAGAAATGCCAGAAGTAGGTGCTACCCAGTGGTAAGTACAACAACCGGTGACAAGATCTCAAAGCACATTACAAAGGAGGTCAGTTCCATTATCATAGAATCATAGAAGATTAGGGTTGCAAGAGACCGCAGGAGGTCATCTAGTCCAACCCCCTGCTCAAAGCAGGACCAACACCAATTAAATCATCCCAGCCAGGGCTTTGTCAAGCTGGGCCTTAAAAACCTCTAAGGATGAAGATTCCACCACCTCCCTAGATAACCCATTCCAGTCACCCTCCTAGTGAAATAGTGTTTCCTAATATCCAACCTAGACCTCCCCCACTACAACTTGAGACCATTGCTCCTTGTTCTGTCATCTGCCACCACTGAGAACAATCAAGCTCCATCCTCTTTGGAACCCCCCTTCAGGTAGTTGAAGGCTGCTATCAAATCCCACCTCACTCTTCTCTTCTACAGACTAAACAAGCCCAGTACCCTCAGCCTCTTCTTGTAAGTCATGTGCCCCAGCCCTCATATCATTTTCATTGCCCTCTGCTGGACTCTCTCCAATTCGACCTTCTGTAGTGGGGGGCCCAAAGCTGGACGCAATACTCCAGATGCGGCCTCACCAATGCTGAATAGAGGGGAATAATCACTGTGACGTTGCACTCTGTATGTTTATGAACATATGCTTATAAGTGTAAATATAACATAACTGGAATATGCTTTATGCTAGATATGCCATGTAACATATCTTTGCAAAGGTTATGATCTACTGAATATATTCATCCTATTTGTATGCATGTATCATTTTTATATCTGAAGTCATGAGCATTGGGCTCTATGCTTGTATCTAAAGTGTTTGCTATAGGAAACACATAAGGAAGGTTTGGCCAACATATTGTGAAGGAACTATTCAAGTAATTGGGAGTACTTAACTAACAAGGACTTTGGGAGACACCAATCCACTTCCGAGCTTTCCTGGGAACTTTCAAATTAACATGTAAACAATGGCGCCAGCCTGCAAAAAGCTGAATCATTTATGGACGTGTGACTTGCCCAGGGGGTTAAAAACTCCATCTTGTTGCTGTGATTTTGCACAGAAGAACAAAGGGGTTTCTGCCCACAAGAGAGAGAATATAAAAGGCCCTGGAAGCCTCTCCATTTTGTCTTCAGCTGGCTCAGGAGATGGCCTCTCCACGCCAAAGAGTTGCCTGAAAGAAACTGGAACAAAGGACTGTAACTACGGGGGGTGGGGGGTGAGTGATTGCTGGACCCAGGCCATAAACTACAATGTTGGTCTGAAAAGGATTGTACCTGAGATAACATCTAGGGTGAGAAGTTAGTATTTGTAACTAGATCCTTAGTGTATTAAGTTAGCCTTACATATTTTGATTTATTTTACTTAGTAACTTACTTTGTTCTGTCTGTTATTACTTGAAACCACTTAAATCCTACTTTTTATTCTTAATAAAATCACTTTTGTTTATTATTGAACCCAGAGTAAGTAATTAATACCTGGGAGAGCAAACAACTGTGCATATCTCTCTATCAGTGCTATAGAGGGAGGACAATTTATGAGTTTACCCTGTATAAGCTTTATACAGAGTAAAACGTATTTATTTGGGGGTTGGATCCCATTGGGAGCTGTGTGTCTGGGTGCTGGAGACAGGAACACTTGCTAAGCTGTTTTCAGTTAAGTTTGCAGTTTTGGGTCTGTGTTGCAGTCGGCCTGCATGTCTGGCTCAACAAGGCAGGGTTGTGGAGGCCCAAACTGGCAGAGAAAACAGGCTCAGAGGTAATCTCAGCACGTCAGGTGACAGTCCCAAAGGGGTCTCTGTGACCGAACCCATCACAATCACTTCCCTCGATCTGCTGGCAATGTTCCTACTAATGCAGCCTAATATGCCATTAGCCTTCTTGGCAACAAGGTCACACTGCTGACTCATATCCAACTTCTCATCCACTGTAATCCCCAGGTCCTTTTCTGCAGAACTGCTGCTTAGCCAGTCAGTCCCCAGCCTGTAGCGGTGCATGGGATTCTTCAGTCCTAAGTGCAGGACTCTGCACTTGTCCTTGTTGAACCTCATCAGATTTCTTTTGGCCCAATCCTCCAATTTGTCTAGGTCACTCTGGACCCTATCCCTACCTTCCAGCGTATCTACCTCTCCCCCAAATTTAGTGTCATCTGCGAATTTGCTGAGGGTGTAATCCAGATAATTAATAAAGATGTTGAATAAAACCGGCCCCAGGACCGACCCCTTGATACCGGCTGCCAACTAGCCATCGAGCCGTTGATCACTACCCGTTGAGCCCGACAATCTAGCCAGATGTCTATCCACCTTATCCCCAGTGAGGTGCTGCTTATGTCTTTGATGAAAGTTCCTGAGCTATGTAAAAATCTTATTTGATTAAGTAAGTTAGCTGCGGTTGGGATGAGCATGGTGTTTCTTCTTTTAAATTTAAATGACTTCCAAATAAGTTTTCAAGGCACCTGCTATAGAATAAATAACAGGAAGAGTGTGACACAGAATATTTCAGTACAGTTTGCTCAGAAAACTAATCATTTAGATTTCAAGTTCTGTTAAAAGTGTTATGTGAACAGGCAGAGGAAATTTTAGCTACAGTGTGTGTCTCCATTCTGTGAGTGGCTGATCATATTCTACTCCCCACTGCAGTCAGTGCATGTTGCAACTATCTAGAACCTTGCAGGAGATGATCAGAACCCGAGAGGTGACCCCATAATTCACTAGCCTGTCAGCCGTCCTCCCTGTGATGCCAGAAGGAATTTTGGCATTGACTTAAGGGGAACAGCATTGGGCCTATAGAAATCAGATTTTAGGGGATGGAATGAGCAATGGTGTAAGAAGAAGAATGGGAAGAGATAGTATTGGTCACATGAATATGGCATAGGAAAGTGGTAAGGTTAAGGACAGACTATTTGCAGGTGTACAAGAGAAGAGACCGCAACATAGAATCGTAGAATATTAGGGTTGGAAGAGACCTCAGGATGTCATCTAGTCCAATCCCCTGCTCAAAGCAGGATCAAAACCAACAGTTGAAGAGAAGTGTGGGAAGAAATATTGTCTGCAAGTGAATGAAAGACATGGTAGCAGAGACACAGCAAAGGTATAGCTGTAGGAGAGGGGGAGAGAGAGGCAGAGACAGTAAGGGAGGGAGACTGGCAGCTTGACATCTGAGATGAAAGGGCTCATGTGATAGAAAGGTAGAGAGGAGGAGCTCTGGAAGCAAAAGTCAGAACCTGAAAGAAAGTAAGCAGGCCTAAGAATTGTTGTGTATGGAAAACTGTATTAAAATTGTAAGGTATCAGTTTAAATGCTTGGTTTTTTTTCCTGGTCCTGCTTTCAGGCAAGGGGCTCTGTAGGGAAGCATGAAATATGGCCCAAGCGGCAGTCAGTCTGGAAGAAGCCCGCCTAGAGTAAGTTGGGGTGAATTGTGCCTCTCTGCCTTAGGGAACAACTGTGCATCAGTTCTTTCTCTCTCTCTTTGTTTTGATTCTTTTATGTTAAAAGTCTGGATTTTAAGAAATAAAATGGTATTACATTGCAAAATGTCCAAAGAGAGTAAATTTTTAATCTAACTTTTTGGTGTGTATGCTGTGAAACATAACAAGGAGTATCACAGGTCTGAAAGATCTTTACATTCTAAAGGGCTAAGGTGGGTGAGGTAATATCTTTTATTGGACCAGCTTCTGTTGGTGAGGAAAACAAGTGTTTGAGCTACATAAAGCTTCTTCTTTAATGAGCTGTAAGTCTGAGATTTGTTTTAATTGTGTAAATTTTTTTTGTAATCTCACAGATACAAACTAATTATTAATTTAAAACTAGACAATGGTCTTCTTGCTCCTTGGGTTATTTTCTCTGGGGAAAAATGTTTCCCCAAAACTTTAAAGGCTTAGCAAACAGCAAAAATTCTCATGGATTTCTTATGACAATTTGATGTGGAGTTTATTAATTTTACATGCTCCTGCCCCCATGTGTTGTGAACAAAATCAGTAGAAATGGACTATGCGTGTTTGAGGGCAGAATTTGACTTGTAATTCAAAACTAATTAGAGCTTAACTATTACTAAATATGGAATCTATAAATATTTAATATTATAATAAATATTTAGTGGAATTTTTGCCTATGGTTTGGGTAAAGACAGAAGGATTTGGTCTATTAATGAAAATAACAGTATTATAATACTAACTTACTGGTGCTTTTTAATTTATTTTACTTTAGAGAGTTACCTTGTAAATAGAAAGCACACTCCTTTAACATGAAAATATACTGTTTCATAGTAAGAAAGGTAAAAAGTCTTTAAAATTAAAATATAAACAAAGATAGATCTAGAGTGTCATTACAAATGAGACTCTTGAACCTGGAGCATCTAGTCCTGGAACTCACAAGGGAAAAAGCAGTTCTTGATTTAGTCCTCAGTGGAAAACAGGATCGCTCAGTAATAGTGGTTACAATAATATAATTAAACTTACCATCCTTGTGGGGGTGGGGGGAATACAAAAGAAACCCAAGAAACAGTAGCATTTAACTTCAAAAAGAACTATATAAAAATGAGGAAGTTAGTTAAATGGAAATTAAAAGGAACAATCACAAGACTGAAATGCCTGCAAGCTGCATGGAAACTATTAAAAAACACCATAATAGAGGCTCAAATATATATCCCGAATAATAAAAAATAAAAACAAGAGGACCAAAAAATGCCACCATGGCTAAGCAACAGAGTAAAAGAGGAAGTTAGAGGCAAAAAACATCCTTTAAAAATTGGAAGTCAAATCCTACTGAGGATAATAAAATGGAGCATAAACTCTGGCAAGTCGAATGTAAAAGTATAATTAGGCAGGCCTTAAAGAATTTGAAGAGCAACTAGGAAAAGATACAAAAACGAACAGCAATTCTTTAAACTACATCAGAAGCAGGAAGATTGCCAAAGAATTAGTGGGGTCAATCTAGGTGCTAAAGGAGCACTGAAGGAAGACATGGCTGTTCCAGAGAAGCTAAGTGAATTTTTTGCATCTGCCTTCACTGCATAAGATGTGAGGAAGATTCCCACACCTGAGTCATTCTGGAAAATTACTTGCAAAAATGTTCAGCTGAGACAGAGAGAGAGAGAGAGGAATAAAACATTGTTTTGCCCATGTTAAAAATTTCTGGTGACCTTTTCTTTAAGCTCTAGCACCTCCATGCTTTGCTAGATTGGATGAGGAGCCCAAAGAGGGAGATTGGATGAGGAGCCCAAAGAGGGAGATTAGGGTAGTCAGATTGGATGCAGAGCTGGGAGGGGAATGACTGAGACTGGCTGGGCAAGAAGATGGGGATTAGGCATAGGGAATGGGAGAGAACTGGGATTCAAACAGTGAGCCTGGAGAAGGAGACTGGGACTGGGATGTGAAACCTGGGGAGTGGATACTGGGGCTGGGTAGACAAGGAGAATGGAACTGTGACAAGGAGCTAGGGATAGGGAGGAGACAGGACTAGGACAGGACAGAATGTATCAAAGTTGAGGGAAACAGGAAGATGTGTCTGTGCCCACTAGAGCACAGTCCACACCAGAGCCTGGAATGGGACCCAAGATTCCCGAGTCTCACCATTCCTCTGCTGTCAGCAGATATCTGTGAAACCCACTGGCAAAGTGTGCCTCACCCCTCTCAAGTGCTGGTCCACATAGAGAGATAGCTCAGTGGTTTGAGCATTAGCCTGCTAAACCCAGGGTTGTGAGTTCAATCCTTAAGAGGGCCACTTAGGACTCTGGGGCAGAAATCAGTACTTGGTCCTGCTAGCAAAGGCAGGGGGCTGGACTCAATGGCCTTTCAGGGTTGCTTCCAGTTTTATGAGATGGGTATATCTCCATATATTTTATTTTTTATTGCTGTCATTTCAGCTGTTAGGTCAAGTGATGGAGGTCTGTGGAATGGATCAAAAGGCTCCAGCCCTGCTGATGACTCATTTGCATTTCAACATGATGCCACATGATGGAATTTCTATTTTTTCATTTTGTTTTTGGCAAACCTAGGAAATTACACAAAAACTACATTAAAAGAACTTCATTAAGGTTGCAGGTTTGAGCAGTCAGAAGTGAGGAAATGCCAGATTTAAGGTTATCTGTGAAGTCTTAATTCTGCCCCCCTGTGGGTATGCACTGTGATACAAATTCACTGGGTGATATAAGAACATAAGAACAGCCATACTGGGTCAGACCAAAGGTTCATCTAGCCCAGTATCCTGTCTTCCGACAGTGGCCAATGCCAGGTGCCCCAGAGGAAATTAACAGAATAGGTAATCATCAAGTGATCCATTCCTTGTTGCCCATTCCCAGCTTCTAGTAAACAGAGGCTAGGGACACCATCCCTGCCCATCCTGGCTAATAGCCATTGATGGACCAATCCTCCATGAACTTATCTAGTTCTTTTTGAACCCTGTTATAGTCTTGCACTTCACAACATCCTCTGGCAAGGAGTTCCACAGGTTGACTGTGCGTTGTGTGAAAAAATACTTCATTTTGTTTGTTTTAAACCTGCTGCCTATTAATTTCATTTGGTGATCCCTAGTTCTTGTGTTATGAGAAGGAGTATTTATTTACTTTCCTTATTTCCTTATTTACTTTCCTCCACACCAGTCATGATTTTATAGCCCTCTATCATATTCTCCCTTAGTCATCTTTTTTCCAAGCTGAAAAGTCCCAGTCTTATTAATCTCTCCTCTTATGGCAGCCACTCCATACCCCTAATAATTTTTGATGTCCTTTTTTGAACCTTTTCCAATTCCAGTGCATCTTTTTTGAGAAGGGGCGACCACATCTGCACGCAGTATTCAAGATGTGGGCATAAAATAGATTTATATAGAGGCAATATGATATTTTCTGTCTTATTATCTATCCCTTTCTTAATGATGCCCAACATTCTGTTCGCTTTTTTGACTGCCACTGCACATTGAGTGGATGTTTTCAGAGAACTATCCACAATGACTACAAGAATCTCTTTCTTGAGTGGTAACAGCTAATTTAGACCCCATCATTTTATATGTATAGTTGGGATTATGTTTTCCAATGTGCATTACTTTGCATTTACCAACATTGAATTTCATCTGTCATTTTGTTGCCCAGTCACCCAATTGAGAGATCCTTTTGTAGCTCTTCGCAATCTGCCTGTAACTTAACTATCTTGAGTAGTTTTGTCTGATCTGCAAATTTTGCCACCTCACTGTTTATCCCTTTTTCCAGATCATTTATGAATACGTTGAATAGGACTGGTCCCAGTACAAACCCCTGGGGGACACCACTATTCATCTCTATGAAAACTGACCATTTATTCCTACCCTTTAATTCCTGTCTTTTAATCAGTTACTGATCAATGAGAGGACCTTCCCTCTTATCCCATGACTGGTTACTTTGCTTAAAAGCTTTTAGCAAAGGACCTTGTCAAAGGCTTTCTGAAAATCTAAACACACTATATCCACTGGATCCCCCTTGTCCACATGCTTGTTGACCCCCTCAAAGAATTCTAGTAGATTGGTGAGGCATGATTTCCCTTTTCAAAAACCATGTTGACTCTTCCCCAACAACTTATGTTCATCTATGTGTCTGACAATTTTGTTCTTTACTATAGTTTCAACCAATTTGCCCGGTACTGAAGTCAGGCTTACTGGCCTGTAATTGTCAGGATCACCTCTGGAGCCCTTTTTAAAAATTGTCATCAATAAAACTATCCTCCAGTCATTTGGTGCAGAAGCTGATTTAAATGCTAGGTTACAGACTACAGTTAGTAGTCCTGCAATATCACATTTGAGTTCCTTCAGAACTCTTGGGTGAATACCATCTGGTCCTGGTGGACCAGACGGACATAAGCCCCGACAATCACCTTCACCTGTGGATTTTTGGCCCTCAGAGCCTAAACCAATTGGATTATCTGCCCAATCACCTAAACTGCCCTGTCTTTCTCTCCTAGGGCCTTGTCCTATGTGCTCAGCCTGGCCCTTTCCTGGCTTGTCCTTGACCTTTAAAGGATTATCTAAGCCCCTCTCAGGCCTGATCACCATTAGACATATGAGCAGAGCAGTGAGTAGGATAGGGAGGTGACACAGCAGCAGAGAGACTGATATTGGAATGCTGCATCCAGTTTTGGTGTCCACCTTTGAAAAAGATGTTGAGAAATTGGAGCTTGGTCAGCAAAGAGCTACAAAATGTTTTGAGGGCTGGAGAAAAATGTCTTCCAGTGAGCTCTTGAAAGAGCTCAACCTGTTTAGCTTATAAAAAAGATCAGGAGGTGACTTCATTGAAGTGTTGAAGCGCCTTCATGGAGGGAAAATATTGGGTATTAAAGGGCTCTTTAATTTAGCAGAGAAATGCATAACAAGACCCAGTGGTTGGAAACTGAAAAAAGACAAATTCATATTAGAAATAAGGCACAAATATTCAACAGTCAGGATGATTCACCAAAGGAACAAACTACCAAGGGAAGTGGTGGATTCTCCATCTCTTGATGTCTTCTAAGGAAGACTAAATGCCTTTCTGGAATGTGTTTGGTCAAAAACTAGCTGTTGTGCTAAACAGGAAGCCTGTGATATGCAGGGAGTGAGATTAGATTCTCTAATTGTCTCTTCCGGCCATAATGTCTGCTAATTTATGAAAAACTGAGTGTGGCATGGGGAGGAACCTCTGATATTTTACTGTGTAGCTCGCTTGCTCCCCAGACTCAACAGTCATTGAGTGGGGTGATCCACAGAGAGTAGCTCAAACATCCAGTGTGGCTGGCCAGAGGCAGGACATCAGCACTGCAGGGGAGGGGTGGGTGTGGCAGTGACATCACAAGGGCCTTTTGCAGGACTTCAGCCAGCATTGGGCAAAGGTGGTGGGGAGGTGGTGACCTCACAGAGAGACCCTGACATCAGCCAGGCATGACTGGGGCACAGGGCCAGGGCGACCTCGGAGACCCCTGTGGCTTTGCCTCAGCAAGTCTCCTTCTCAAGGTCTCTCCTTGAGGACTGAGAGAGAATTCTGGTTCACGTACATGAGCGCGAGGAGGAACTTCTTTCGAGTTTTGTCATTTCCTTTTACTGATTTTGCTAGAAAACAGACATCCCTGTTTACAAGGTAAGGGCCTCAGACAGCTTTGGAATTTCTTCAGTCTGATCCATCAGGTGCGGGCTGAATGCTAGGCACAGAAAACACTTGATTGAGGTGGCAGATTTTTATTTCCCACCTAGGACTTTGTCTCTTAGAGCCATTGAGGACATTGGGGTTTCTCCTTTTTGGTTTCCCTTTTCCTCTATCCCTCACTCCTTTCTAGTCTTCTCTTGCTTCTTTTGTCTTTTTTCCCTGCTCTCCTCCCACCACCAGGAGCTGTGTGTGTGTGTATGTGGAGTGTGTGTGTGTGTGTGGGGGAGCGTGGGGGGTTGCTCTCCAATCCTCTCTCTTTGTGGGAGGCCCTCATGAAGAGGTGGGGCTGGAATAGTACTCGGAAAGTGATCTCTTCCGATGACCTGGGCCATTTTTGGGGCTATTTGATGAGAACCCTCAGCTTCCCGCCCCTCAAAGTCTCAACCCTGACTGGCTGAGTAGTGGGCTATTGACAAGGAGGAGACTCAGGTCCTTGTTGTTCTCTTTTAAGACCAAGCAAATAGGTTATAACCAATGATATGTTTGATGAATTTTGATGTTTCTCTCCATTAATTGTCTCTGAGCAGTTCATGATTCTCTCCAACATTCTAGTTCTTCTAAAATACTTGCTGAAGAATTACTATGAACAACTGTTGGTCTATAGCTCATTTCAGAGCACTTTCTTCTGATCATTCAATGTATGAATTTCAAGATATGAAGGTTAGTTTGAAAGGCAGGACTCCTGGGTCCTATTCCCAACTCTGCCACTGACTGGCTGTGTGACCTAAGACAAGTCACTTCTCCTTTTTCAGCCTTAGTTTCTCTCTCTGTCAAGTGGGGATAACAATCCGCTCCTACCTACCTCATGGTGGGTGGAGGATGGGGATCCATTGGAGAGTGTCACTAGGAGCAGTGCATAATATGAGGTGTCCCATCAGGTTGAGTTGTATCAGATTATGACATAATATAATAGCTGGAAGGTTCTATTTCATTTGTATTTTATTAATTTGAAATTTTTAAGAGCGGCAAGTACTTAGCTCAGACTGAAGCATCTTATCTAATTTTCTAGATCACAGTGTCTCCTCTTTATGTGCTACAAGACAATTTAACACACTGTGACAAACAGGAGATGCTTTTGTTTGCAACAAAATATATTTGGAAAGGATTTTCATCCAACTTGTTATGAATTAAAGAAACAAACTGGTTTAGTCTGAATGGGATTTCCTGACAGAAAACGACTTTCATGAGAATGTTCCCACCATCTGGATTCCTGGGCTCTATCCCTGCCTCTGGGGGCTTCTTGTCTGTTAGTTAGAACAGGAGTCAGGACTGTTGTAAGGCTCTGCCACCGCCTGGCTTTGTGGGACCTTGGTTAGGTCACTTCCCTTCTCTGTACCTCAGGCTCCCCAGCTGTCCCATGGGAATAGGGAAAATTCTCTAAATCTGGGCAGTCGTGAGCCTGGGTGGGAAGGAGGATTCACCAAAGGAACAAACTACCAAGGGAAGTGGTGGGGATTCTCTATCTCTTGATGTTTTCTAATGAAGACGAGATGCCTTTCTGGACAGGATCTGGTCAAAAACTAGCTACTGTGCAATACAAGGGGCCTGTGATATGCAGGGGGTCAGATTAGATGCTCTAATTGTCTCTTCTGGCCATAGTCTGCTTATTTATGAAAAACTGTAGCCAGCTTGCTTCCTAGAATGAACACTCATTGAGTGGGGTGATGCACAAGGGGGTAGCTCAAACATCCAATATGGCTGGCCAGGGGCAGGACATTAGCCCTGAAGGGGAGGGGTGGGTGTGGCAGTGACATCACAAGGGCCTTTGGCAGGACCCCAGTCTATTGGGCAAAGGTGGTGGGGAGGTGGTGACCTCACAGAGAGATGACATCAGCCAGGAAGGACAGGGGCACAGGATAGGGGCAACCTCAGAGACCCCTGTGACTTTGCCACAGTAAGTCTCCTTCTCGAGGTCTCTCCTTGAGGACTGAGAGAGAATTCTGGTTCACGTACATGAGCGCGAGGAGGAACCTCTTTCGAGTTTTCTTGTTTCCTTTTACTGATTTTGCTAGAAAACAGACATCGCTGTTTAGAAGGTAAGAGCTTCCGAGAGGTTTGGAACCTGTTCAGTCTGATCCACCTGGTGCTGGCTGAATTGTAGGCATGGAAAACACTAGATTGCGGTGGCAGAATTTTATTTCCCACCTAGGACTTTGTCCCTTAGAATCACTGGGGACATTGGGGTTTCTCCTTTTTGGTTTCCCTTTTCCTCCATCCCTCCCTCCATTTTCTTCTTCTCTTGCTTCTTTTGTCCTTTCCCCTGTTTCCCCTCCCACCATCAGGAGCTGTGTGTGTGTGGAGTGGGGTTGGGGTGGGGTGGGGAGTTGCTCTCCAATTCTCATTGTGGGAGGCCCTCATAAAGAGGTGGGGCTGGAGTAGTGCTCTGAGAGCAATCCCCTCTGGTGGTGACCTGGGCCATCTTTGGGAGAACTCTGAACCTCCTGCCTCTCAGAGTCTCAGCACTGATTGGGTGAGCACGGGACTATTAAGAGGGAGGAGACTCGGGTCCTTTTGTTCTCTATTAAGACCAAGCAAACAAGTCCTAACCGATCATATATTTGATTACTCTTGCTGCTTCTCTCCATTCGTTGTCCGCGATCAGTTCATGATTCTCTCTCTAATGGTCTAATTCTTGCAAAATACTTACTGAATAATTAGGTTTTAATAAAGCCATATGCAAACCCACACTTCCAGGAACAAAGGAGTCAGGCCGCACGGTCAGGGACTGTCCCCTGGAAAGCAGTGACTCTGAAAAGGATTTAGGAGCCATAGTGAACAAGCTGCTCAACATGATCTGTCAATGTGAAGCTGTGGTAAAAAAGGTTAAAGCCATCCTTGGATGGATAGAGTAGTGACTGTGGAAAGGGAGGTGATCCAGCACTGGTGAGACTGATGTTGGAATATTGAAGCCAGTTCTTGTGTCCACATCTTGAAAATTATGTTAAAAAACTGGAGAGGGTGCAGAAAAGATTCATATTTGAGTGATGGAGATGATGGCTTCTAGTGAGACATTGAAAAAGCTCAATCTGTTTAGTTTATACAAATGAAGATTGAGAGGTGAGTTGCTTGACTCCCTGGAGAGAAAATGCTGAGTATGAAAGGGCTCTTTTGTCTAGCAGAGAAAGGCATAACAAGACCCCCCGGCTGGAAGCAGAAATCAGAAAAATTCTCATTAGAATAAGATCCAGATTTGTTAAAGGGTGATTCATCATTGGAACAAACTACCAAGAGAACTCATGCATTCTCCATCTCTTAGTGTCTTCTAATGATGCCCTTCTGAAAGATGCTTTAGTCCAAAAAACCAAAACAAAAAAAACCCAAACCCCAACTCTTCTGGCATACAAGAGGCCTAGGATAAGCAGGGGGTTAGATTAGATGCTCTAATAATCCCTTCTGGCCCATACAGTCTACTAATTTATGAAAACCTGGGTGTCTCATGGAGAGCAGCCTCTGATATTTTACTATGTAGCCTGCTTGATCCCCACAATGAAGAGTCATTTAGTGGGGTGATTCAGGGGAAGCAGCTCAAACATTCAAAGGGGCTGGCCAGGGAAGGACATCTGCGCTGCAGGGAAAGGATGGGTTTGGCAGTGACATCACAGGAGCCTTTGGCAGGGCCTCAGGGTATTGGGCAAAGGTGGTGGGGAGGTGATGACCTTACATGAGACCCTGACATCAGCCAGGCAGGACAGGGATGCTGGGCAGGGGCAACCTCAGAGACCCCTGTGACTTTTCGGTAGCAAGTCTCCTTCTCGAGATGTCTCCTTGAGGACTGAGAGAGAATTCAGGTACACATACGTGAGCACGAAGAGGGCACTCTTTGGAGTTTTCTCCATTCCTTTTGCCTATTAAGCTAGAAAACGTCTCTGCTTAGAAGATAAGGGCCTCAGAGAGGTTTGGAACCTGTTCAGAATGATCCATCTGGTGCCGGTTGAATTCCAGGCACAGAAAACACTAGATTGAGGTGGCAGAATTTTATTCCCCTTCTGTGGTGACCTGTGCCATTCTTTGGGCTTTCTGGTGAGAACCCTCAGCCTCCCGCCCCTCAGTTTCTACCCCGATTGGCTGAGCAGGGTGTTATTGACAGGGAGGAGACTCAGGTCTTTGTTGTTCTCTTTTAAGACCAAGCAAGTAAGTCATAACCAATTATATGTTTGACGAATTTTGATGTTTCTCTCCATTAATTGTCTCTGAGCAGTACTAACATTCTAGTTCTTCTAAATTACTTGCTGGAGAATTACTATGAACAATTGTTGGTTTATAGCTCATTTAAGAGCAGTTTATTCTGATCATTCAATATATGAAATTCAAGATCCGATGGTTAGTTTGAAAGTCAGGACTCCTGGGTCCTATTCCCACCTCTGCCACTGACTGGCTGTGTGACCTAAGACAAGTCAATTTTCCTTTCTCAGCCTTAGCTTCTCCCTCTTTCAAGTAGAGATAACAATCCGCTCCTACCTACCTCATGCTGGGTGGAGAATGGGGATCCATTGGAGAGTTGTCACTAGGAGCAGTGCATAATACGAGGTGTCCTGTCACGTTTACTCAGATCAGATTATGACATAATAGAATAGCTGAAATATTCGATTTTATTTGTATTTTATTATTTTGAAATTGTTAAGAGCAGCGACTACTTAGCTCAGACTGAAGCATCTTATCTAATTTTCGAGATCTAAGTGTCTCCTCTTTGTGTGCGACGAGACAATTTAACACACTGTGACAAACAGGAGATGCTTCTGTTTTGCAACAAAATATTTTTGCAAAGAATTTGCATCCCACTTGTTATGATTTCAAAAAACAAACTGGTTTAGTCTGAATGGGATTTTCTGACAGAAACGGTTTCAATGAAATTTCCCCACCATCTCGATTCCTGGGCTCTATCCCTGCCTCTGGGCGGGTTGTTGTCTGTTAGAACAGGAGTCAGGACTGGTGGCTTCTCTTTCCGGCTCTGCCACCGCCTGGCTGTGTAGGCCCTTGGGTAGGTCACTTCCCTTCTCTGTACCTCAGGCTCCCCATCTGTCCAATGGGAACAGGGACAATTCTCCAACTCCGGGCAGCAGTGAGCCTGGGTGAGAAGGGGCGTAAAAGCCCTTTGTGAAGGAGAAAGGGGTGTTTCCAGGTGTTCAGTGCCAAGGAATTCTAAACTTTGGTAAAATGGCTGGTCTATGGATAGAAGAAATGTTCGGGGCCAAATTTTAACCATTGTCTTTTTTAAAGCCCATTCAGGGATGTGAGTCTCACTGAGCCATAGAGGGGGGAGCAACTTGCCCAAAGTCCCACAGGTCAATAGGAAAACCAGCAATGGAACCCAGGAGTCCTGCCTCCCAATGCCCTGCTCCAGTCACTACAGCAGAGCACACTCCCTCTCAAAGGCAGGGGGACCGGACATAAGGGCCTGGTTGTAATTGCCAGCTGTGGGAGGGAGTATGCAGGAGTGGTTAGTGAAGAGGCCTGGAAATAAGGGCTGCTGGGTCCCATCCATGCCTCTGACATTTGGTGTGACCTGAGCTCATAGCTTCCCCTCCCCAGGTCCATTTCCCATCAGTAGGGTTGGGGTCGCAGTCCCTACAGCCCAGGGGGGTTGGGAGGCTCCAGGAAGGTGTGTAAAGTGCCGGGATGTCAGGAGCTGGGAGGCGCCCACACTAGGGCAGTGTCATGCACCCCTTGCTGCTGGCTGAGTTTCTCCGTCCCTAGGTAATAAGACAGACTCTTATTTTTACAGCCAGTTGATCACCCAGTATCATCACCGTGCCTGCTGGCTGGGCAGGGTAAATCCTCAGGTCACCACCCTCTCCAGCCTGCCTTGGGCTTGGGGAGTGAGGAGGAGGGTGAGGGACAGCTGGAGACACTGAACATCCTCCATCCACCGTTCTATCACCTAGAGCAAGTGAGTGGCATTAGGGTTCCCTGGTGGCTTCCCATGTCTGTCTGCGGAGAGGCAGAAATAGGGGGAGAGAATCTCTCCCAAAGGAAATTTGATTTGCAAACAGCCCCCAAGAGCCCCTCGCTCTCAGACTCGGCAGGAGCTTCTCCATAACCGTCTCCAGTGTGTTTGGAAATGTCCCAGCAATGGGGCTCCCAGCCCTTCCCTTGTGGGAGACTGTTCCCCAGGCTGAGAGTCTCTGAGCTGGGCCAGACCCTGTGAGCTGTTCAGCATGGAAATCAATGGGGAAAGAGGGGGGCCTGGGCTTCCTGTGCCTAGGGACTTTGACGTGGAGAATGGTTTCCCGGGAGAAGTCCGGACCCCTGGGTTCTGTTCCTTCTCTAGCCTGGGTGGGAGTGTGGCCTGGGATGGCACGAGGGGGCTGCTTGTCCAAAGTAACCAATGGTCTTTGTGATTGACCCAACTGCTCTAAAAGGACGAGACTCCTCGGGTATTGCAGCACCAGGGATGACAAGGGGGAACGTTGGGAGCAGATCATGCAGTGAACTCCTGCCAGTGTGTGTAGCTTGCACTCCCTGCACCCCTGTGGGGGGAGGAGGAGCTGCTCAGGCTGGGGCAGGGATGGGGAGGGACCGAAAAGGCGTGTTAGTGAGAGGCTGCCTTGACCCCACACTCACGCCTGATCCCCATTCGGTTCCAGGATGGCCAGGCTCCTGAGGATGTTCAGGAAGAAGGCTCTGCGTGTGGCCCCAGAGCCTGAGGGAAGCAGCCACCATCTTCCCCAGGAGCAGAGCGGCCCCTCCGTCCCCGCTGGTGGGGAAGCAGCTCTCGGCTTGGTCAGGAGGTGGAAGTGCCCAGCCTTCTGGTGGAGGAAACCCGCTCCCGTCGCAGGTGGGAGAGGCACTGGCCAGGCCCCAGTGGAGCTGGCCCAGGATGCAGCTGGGCAGGCAGGACCCAGCCCAGGAGGGGAGCTGGGCAGGGTGGCTCTGAGACTTGTTGTGTGGGCAGCAGCGGCCCCAGGAGCCCAGCCCTGATTCCCAGCAGGAGGCATCGCCCTGCCCGGTCACTGAGGACCTTCCAGCCTCCCCAGGGCAGGAGGTGGAGGATCCCTGTCCCACCACCAGCAGCTCGGCATGGGCAGCTCCTGGGACTCTGGCAGCAGCGAGGCGAATGGGCACTGCTGCTTTGTTCCAGGTGAGGAGCCAGGCTGGCTCTGGGAGGGGTGAGGACAAGGCTGTGAACACCCTGGGCCCAGGCGCTCCACCAGTGCTACGTGGGGGTGGGTCCCCAGTCCAGGTGTCTGGCCTGAGCCACGCGAACCCCACTGACACCAGCAGCAGTCACAGAGCTGCCCCTGCAGCAAGGGAAACTTGGGCAGTGAGGGCAGCAAGAGCTGGTGCCACTTTGGTCCCTGATGTTCCGGGGGAGCAGGCACCTCTCAGGGAGTCCAGGACAGTGTGTGTGTGGGGAGAAGGGGGCTCTCTGCTATGGGCTCCTGAAGCTGTTGGGGGCTAAAGGCATCCCTGAGAGAGGGGAGTGTGGGGCCTGATCTGCCCTGTGTCCCTGAGGTGGGAAGGGGGGACATTAACCCTGCTCTCCCCACCACTCCCCTGTCCTTCCCCCGAGTGGCAGCAGGAGACACCCTTTCCCCTTCTCCCCCTGGTCAGGGACCCCCAGGGACTCAGAGGATGAGGAGGAGGAGGAATGGGTGGACGTGGCCAGAGAGGAAGCTGCTCTCAAGGTGATCAGAGAGCAGCTTCCGGGCAGAGAAAAGGTACAAATTAAGTACAAAGTTCCCCAGCTGGGCTGGAACCGAGATTGTCCTGCCCCTTCCCAGCATTTCTCACCCCCTGCTGAGGGTCTTGTCTCTGATGATCCACCACCCCTAATGGGACCTTTCTCCTCCATGATCTGGGATCCCCAAGATGTGGGTGTTTGTCACACACCAGCCGGGGTCTCTTCCCCCCACAGGCACTGTCCCAGTTCCTCACCCTGCCTGTGTAGGAGTTGAGGGTGATTTGGACAATGGGCGCATCCCCACTATCCCCCATGGAGGTCTGAGCCCTGGAGCTGGTGTGGGTGGGTCAGGGAGGTCCCTGGCTAACTGGCTCTCTCTCCCCTAACCCCACTTCTGGTGGGTGCAGGATGAGGCCCCGCAGGTCATGTTCCTGCACGCCATCCACCCTGTGTGTCTCGCTGCACAGCAGAGAGGGCAGGACATGCTGGAGCCGCACTGCTGCAAGGCGGCTGTGGTGGAGAGGAGTGAGACATGGCGCCCGGCAGCTGGAGGAAGGAGAGAGACATGGGACAGGCAGGGGTCTCCCTGCGCCAATGGATGAGGGCTGGATGGAGCTGGAGGGGGAAGCAGAGAGCAGGGATTGCTGGGGCTGAGGACTGGGAAGAAGAGACGTGAGAAATTCTGAGATTTGTCACTAGTGGGCAGTGGGGGAATCGCAGGGCCGGAGGGGCAGCTGAGGCTGGGGGACAAGAAATCAGATGGTCCCAGCTCGGTAGTCAGGATGGTGTTGGATGGGGGAAGTTTTGACAGGGAGGAGGGAAAAAGGGGAAAGGGACAAAGCTGGGCAGGAATTCTGGGAGGAGGCCAAGTTTGAAGGGCAGGAAGGAATTACAGGAGCAGGAGGCAGGTGGGGGGGATTCTGCTGGTTGTGTGGGGTGCTGGCTGTGTAATCTCCTTACTGGGAAGTGTCAGTGGGGCCCGAATCACATGCTCCTTTTTCTTCTTTGGGTCTCACAGGAGCTTCCTAATGACTCTCCACCTGGCGCCATCTTGGCCAACTCACTGATCGCCGTGGGCAACCTCAGGTACTGAGACCCTCCCGCCCAGCTCCCCTAACCCCGGTGCTGTTCAGGCCCAGGACTGGGAGTCACTGCCCCTCCCACTCCCAGGTCACCTCCCAAAGGTGGCTCCTCTGGCAGAGGTGGCGGGAAGGTTCACTCTCTCCTGGCTGGGCTGTTCTTTTCACTCCAGTAACGTTATGGGGGCCTTGGGGAGAGGCTCATTCCTGGGATCAGATACAGGAGGGGCAACAAGGTCCAGGAACGGGCTATTCCTGCCATGCCACTGTCTGTTTGTGAGGCCTTGGCCTTGTCATTCCCTGGCTCGGTGCCTCAGTTTCCATTCTCACCAGCCTGCAGTTTCACGTCCATGTTGGTGCCAGTCGCACCCCCGTACTGCACAGTCTAATACCGGCTCCTCTCTTTTGCCAGCACCATGAAACTTGCCCTGGAGCCAGAGTTGGAAACCCACCTCCTGCGAGCTGCCCTGCACACCGTCTTCACCCTGGGTGTGGAGAAGGACACCACCCAAGTCCAGGTAGATTATCCTCCTACTCCTCCCTGTCAGGGGCAGGAGTGGCCTCTGGTCCCTGATCCCTTGATTCGCTGGAGCTCCAGAGAATGAGGTGGGGTGGCCAGAGATGGAACAAACTGCAGGGTTGGATCCTTCCCTCCATGGGGGATGACGTTACCCCTCCCTGGGGGAGTACTTCCTTCCACATGCTGTGTTTTGCCCAGCAACCCAGCTACCATCCATAGCAGCTTGGCTGTTCCATACTCTGCTGCCTACAAGGCCCTCCACAGAGACCTCCTAAGGTCATGGATTGAAAAGCCAGCTGTTAACCTACCATGGCAGGTGTAGCCCCAGTTTCCCTAACTCTGACCCATGGCTCTCCCTTGCTTTGCAGGCTCTGCACAAGGTGTTGCCAGAGCTCCTGGATGCCATGCTGGGGAACCTGCTGGCAGAGTCCCCAGACACAGCCAGGCTCCACTACATCTTGCAGGTGAGCCCCATGAGGAGGGGTGGCGGGCAATTTTACCTTAACTCTTAGGAGGACTGATAAGGAGAGACTGGAAGATCCATTTTCCAGTCTGTCCTCCTAGCTGGGCCCCCACTGGGCCATTCTTGGTCAGGGCAGTCAGTGCAATGCAGTGTCAGGCCCTTCCTCCTTGAAGGACAGAGGAAGGAGCTGGGACTTTACCCAGAGCTCTGCCTGGTTCTGTTCAGCACTAACCACAGGGCCCCTGGCTGGCTTGGAGAGTGAGAGTCTGAACCCCTCCCCCCACACACACACGTGAGACCCAGAAGACGGTCCTCAGAGAAGAGGCACAGGCTCCTTCCTAGAGAAACAGGAGGACCCCAGGGAATCAGCCCTTCTTTCCGATGGGCCCTGAGATTCCTGGGGAGATTGTGTTCACAGTCACTCCCTTCCTTCCACAAAGGCCTTTAATGAGGAGGGATAAGGGAGCTCTTGTGAGCTGTTCAGGAATTGGGAGTTCAGGGAGGATGGGGCCAGCCCTGGCACCTAACATTGTCCCAATCTAGAGGGACACTGACAAGTTTGACCTGCAGGGTACAGGCATTGTCCTGGGGGAAACAATCCCCTTCTAAAGCTCTGCGATCAATGACTCAGATATTCCACCCTGAGCACAATGTCTCAGCCCCCTGGGGATGGGGAGGGGCTCATTTGCACAGCACGTGCACCTGCCCATTGATCCTGACCTGCCTCCTTCCCCCACAGCACGTCAACTTCTGGATCGTGTCCAGGGTGTCCCAGGAGAGAGCCAGGGCCATTAGGAGCATCCCAGCCCTGCTCAGATTCACCATCACCCTCCCTGAGTTTGACGTAAGTGACCTCTGACCCCATTTTTTTTACTCCAGGTGTAGGTGGGCTAGCACCGATGGGCTGTAGGTTCTGCTGCTGCGGGGGCTGTGGGTTAGGAGTGTTCCTCTTGGGGAGGCAGAGTCAGAGCAGAGAATGAGCTTGGCTTGAGTCAAGTTCTTCTTTTCCTGGTTAAGTGCTGACCCTGGGCCTTTAAGGGGACCGTGCTCCAGCCCCTGCTCCAACCAGGTTTGTGTCTGTCCTTGGGTCCCTTCTTGGCATCCTGGAGCAGCTCCAGGCTCCCTTAGTGGCAGAGAAAATAAAGGGTTTAGCTCTAGCTCCTCTCCCCCAGCATCTCCTGCAGAGGGGCTGAGGGGAAGGAGAGTCCTGGCCGGGGGGGGGGGACTGGGAGCTGACAGGAAAATGCTGATGGAGTCCCCTCTCCCTCTCCCTTCCATTAGAACTCAGCAGAATTCCCCAGGATGGGTCACCATGTGGTACAGCTGACTGTGGTCGTCAGTGACCCAGCCAAGGACATCAACCGGCAGGCCAGGGAGGGGATTTACTGGCTCTACCAGCTGCTGCTGCACCAGAGAGGTAAGGAACCCAGCTGGGAAATGGGACCCAATAGGAGACTGAGACTGACCACAGCTGGGTAATGGGTACCCAGCCAATTTATCTCAGACTGACCCCAGTTGGAGGATGCGTCTCTGTCTGTCTCTTTCTCTGTTCTTCTCCACCCCCTGCAATTCTACTGGGCCAGGGATGCAGTGAGGACTCTGCCCACTGTGCAGCCATCAGTGGGATTGGGAGGACACAGGCACTGCAACCAGAATGACAAATGTGTGTGTGTCTCTTTCCCAGGGCTGACCATCCATGAGGCGGAAGATCTGTGGTGCTGGGACTGGCACCAGGACAGCAGGCTCCTGGGCTACAGGAACACAGCCAGGGTGGGGGAGGTAAGGACACTCTGCCAGGGCATAACACGGCTTAGAGAGTGGGGCTGGCTGGGTTCCCTGAAGTGGCTGCCTTCTGGAGATGGGACAAGAACCTACTCCTTATTTCCAGCTCAGAGTTCCTCATCCAGCACCAGTGGGAGACGCTGGTCCTAAAGGTCCCACGTTGGAAAAGAACTTCCCGAAGACCTAAAACCAACAGGACGTGAGGCATTAGCAGATTGCCCCAAGCCAGGCTCCAGGTCCTGGGGCTAGAACGGCATCACCCTCTAGTGGCCCAGGGGCAGGGTAAGAGCTACTATAGCCAAGGCAGTTCATTCCCCTGGGCACTTCCAGGGTCCCCAGGCTCAGGGGAGCCCCTTTATTAAAAGGTGGTAGGCACTTAGGGATCCAAAGCCTGTAGTGGCTCTTTCTGGAGGGCAATTTATCACAGGGGCCAGGCTGTGCTGGAAACGGATCTCTGTGCATGGGAGCAGGCGCACTCTGGTGTGCAGCTCACAGCGATGACAGAGGACCCTGTATTGCTTCCAGCAGAGAGATCTCCTGCACTCAGTGGCTAGAGGCATGGTGGGTGGGGTTGGAGCTGACAGACCAAAGGTCTATTCCCCCCAATTTAGTGATTTCTCTAGTAGCTGGGTCTGGTGTCTGCAGCTCCAGGGTTTCTTCCAAGGGGAATCCAAACTGCAACATGACAAGGACAAGGAGACTTATGCCAGGTGCCTGAGGCGCTGCAGGGGCTATGCCTTTTTAAGATGCCAGCAACTCCTGTTCCCTGCTGGAGATACTGCTCTGTAAATGGGGAGCTAGTGGAAGGGGAAATGGAGCCCCCGGCACTGACAGAAACTCTCTCCCCTCTCTGTGGGGGAGCAGGTCCTTCCCTCTGTCCCCCAAATTCCTTCATCTGGGGCATGAGCTCTTCCCCTCACTCCCTTTCACCCTGCGCCTGGGCAGAAGGGCCTTTGTGCCAGGGCTATAGCCCATCTTCCCAACTGAAGCTCAGAAAGCTCCACTTTTGAGAAGGTGGGGAATGGGACAGAGGCTCAGGGCTAGCTTCACCTCCTGCCCTTTATTCTCCCCTTGGCCCTTCTCCATGGTCTCAGAAATGAAATGGGAGTGTGACATGAATAGGAGCCTCCTCCCCAGCTGTCTTCCAGATCCTGGGATCTGTCACAGCCTCCCCGACGGGCACAACCTGCAGCTAAGCTGCCTCAGAGAGAAGTGGGGACAGGTCACCTTGTCCTATCAAACCAAACAGTGCTGGGTCTGAAAGAGGCCTAGGTGGAAGACCCTGCTCCTTCCTAGAGGTAAGAGCCATTTACTCCTCGGGGCATGTGCTTCTCTTGGGGAGAAAGGGGATCCCTGATGTCTAGCCTGGCTGAGAACTTCCCCCGTCCCTGGATTCCAGCCCTGGGACAGAGATGTCTCCATCAACATGCCATCCTTGTTTTGTTCCTAGCAAGAGACTCCCTAGAGATATCCTTGAACCTGGACTCCTGAGAACGTTTTTGGCAGGAGGCTCCAGCACCTCAGTCATGAAGAGAGCATCATGCAGTCTTGTTCACATGGCATCTCTGCTCTCCAGCTCCACTTCCCAGAGCAGGACAAACAACCCTTCAGCTCCCAGAGTCTCGACTCTTTGACCTCCCTCCGATCAGCAGTGGGGTTTCTCCAGCCCCCTCCCCACGCCTGTCAGCCTCTGAATGATGAAGGGCCTGTATGTCAAAGTCATCATAACAAGAAAACTCCAGTTCCAGCCAGTGGAGCCCATGTGTACTCAGCCCCTCTGGAAACCTGGTCTGAAATGAGGAGCAATGGGTGGGACTTGGTTCCCCTATCGGCCCCAAAGAAGGGGGTGTACACACACCCAGAGAGGGTTCCCAAGCCCAGCAAGGGGGCTGCAGGCTGAGAAAGAGCCCCAGCAAGGGCAGAATGATTTCTTTCTGTGGGAAGACCTCTTTGGACTTTTAGTGTGAGACAAGCTGGGCCCCGGAAGGGTGGATTAAAGGTGGTGACCTGGCCAGAGGCTGAGTTACCAGGTAGAGAAACTGCCATGTTGCTAGAGGGACTATTGATGGGGGACGCTAGCCCAGCGAGAGGTCTACGATTCCGTGCCTGGCCACCAGGGGGAACATAACGACGAGTAGATTTGTTTATGATTGGCATAGTCGTCAGGATTGAATTCCCCCTGTCATCCGTGAGGGCGGATGGAAGTCTTGGTTGCTGAAGGAAGGTCTGGCCCTGCAAACGGATGTATCGAGGGACCGAGTTGGTCACTGAATTTCCCACTTCAGTTTCAAGGACTGGTTTAGCATCCAAAGCAGGGCTAGTGGTTTCTCCAGCAGCTCCTAGAAAACCAACAGAAGCAGCAGGAAGTGCAGGGAGAGCTACAGACGCAGCCAGCAATCTAGAGGGAGCAGCAGTAATACCTGTCAGAGGTCCCTGCCCTCCTTGTCCCATACGGGCCTCTGCCCTATTCCTCAAACTTCCAAATCCATGTTAGTGCCTGTCTCACCCCCCACCCCCACAACTGCAAGGGCTCATGCCCTGGATCTGGAACAGGATTCGCAGTTCCTGTGCGTTGCCCTGCATGGAGTATTGCCCATGGGCATGGGGAAGGACAACAGACACATCCAGGTAGACCATCAACCTACTCCTCTGTCCCAGGAGCAGGAAGGCCTCTGGTCCTTGCTCTCTTCGGTAGCTGGAGCTGCTGAGGTGGGGGTGGGGTGGGCAGAGATGGTAACAGACCACAGGATTAATAAAATGCCAGGAGGAGACTCTCCCTTCCATTGGGGAATCCCTTCCTTGCAGATGCTGTGCTTTGGTTCCTGGAATCTGGCAGGAAGCCCAGCTCCCATCCCTAGCAGTTTGGCTGTTCCATACCCTGCTGTGTGGCAGGCCCTCTGCAGAGAACTGCTCTGGGCAAGGACTGAAGAGTCAGCTGTCACCCTGGCAGGTGTAGCTCCAGGTTCCATAACCCTGACCCATGGTCGTCCTCCGCTGGCAGGCTCTGAACAAGGCCTGCGCAGAACATGGATGCCATGCTGAAGAGCTCGCTGACAGCAACCCCCAGCACAAACTCCAGCACATCTTGGAGGTGAGCACAGGGGAGGGGCAGCAGGAAATTTACCTTAACCCTGGGGAGGCCTGGGGAGGAAATGAAAGACTGGATGATCTACATTTCCATTGTGTCCTGCTACCTGATAGCCCACTGGGCCACCCTTGTTCATGGCGGTCAGTGCAGTGCAGTGTTGGGGCCCTTCCTCCTTCAGGGACAGAGGGAAGGTGATGGTGCTTAATGACAGGACTCTGCCTGGTTCTGTTGACCACTAACTTCAAGGCCCCAGGCCAGCTTGGGGGGTGAGAGCATCAGACCTCTGTGAGGCCCAGGAGAAGATCCTGAGGGGAGCCCTGGCTCCTTCCTAGGGAGCTGCTGAGATTCACATGGATCTCAGGGAATCAGCCCTTCTCTCCCATGGACACAGATGACTGTAAGGAGCAGGGGGTTGTCCTTTGTCCAACAGAGACCTGTCCTAGGTCTCACCCACAAACCTGAGAGAGAGCTGGGAACTGAACTGGGTCCCACCCCAGCGCTTCCCCTGGCCATCAGAGAGCAGCTCCATGGCAGAGAAAAGGTATAAATGTTTCCGAGCTGTGCTTGAACCAAGATTGTCCTGCCCCTTCCTAGCACCCTGACCCCTTGCTAAGGGTCTTGTCTCTGATGATCCACCACCCATAATGGGGACCTTTCTCCTCCATGATCTGGGACCCCCAAGATGGGGGTGTTTGTCTCCTCTCCCCACAGGCACTGTCCCAGTTCCTGATCCTGCTTGTGTAGGAATCGTGGGTGATTTGAACAATGGGCAGGTTCCCACTATCCCCCATTGACGCCTGCAGCTGACATGGGTGGGGCAGGGAGATTCCTGGCTAACTGGGTCTCTCTCCCCTAACCCCAGTCCTGGTGGGTGCAGGATGAGGCCTAGCAGCTCATGTTCCTGCACGTCATCCACCCCGCGTGTCTTGCTGTGTTCGACAGTGACCCCGCCAAGGACATCAGCCGGCAGGCCAGGGAGGGGATTTACCGGCTCTACCAGCTGCTGCTGCACCAGAGGGGTAAGGAACCCAGCTGGGAAATGGGACCCGATTGGAGACTGAGACTGACCACAGCTGGGTAATGGGACCCCAGCCAGTCCCCTGCAGTGGCTGCTTCCTGTGGCCACTAGAGGGTGATGCTGTTCTAGCCCCAAGACCTGGAGCCTGGCTCTGGGCAATCAGCTAAAGCCTCCCGTCCTGTTGGTTTTAGGTCTTTGGAAAGTTCTTTTCAGAGGGGCAGAGAAGATTCTTCCTCTAGACGGCAGTGCTGGCCATCCACGACCCCCTGCTGCGTGTGAGCCAGGCTGGTCTGGTCCTGGCCTACTACCTGCTGGGGGAAGCCCAGGAGCTGATGAGGGACAAAGTAGGTAGCTGCATTAGACTCAGGAGCTTGGGTTGGGGCTCGGGACCTCATTCCCATTCAATCGCCATTCGCTGGCCTGGGAGCAAGGAGCCTGTGGGGAATGAGAGTTAGAGCTGGTGCTACTGGGAAGGGAGATGAATTCACCTCCATGAGCAGGAGGGAGCCAGCTTGTCCCCTGAGCAGCTCCAACCCAGCACTTTAACAAGGCTAATTAATTACAAGTGTTAGTTCCTCATGGGCTTATGTTCTTAGGACACGGTGCTATCGCTCCTGGGAAGGGCAGGAGAATCCCCTAAGTGCCCTCTGTGAGCCTTTCCTGCCTGCCCCACAGGGACTCACCCAGTTCCCTGTGGCCTAGTGTCCGAGTCACCCCAGCCACCATCCAGAGTTGCTCCCATCACTGGCAGCCTGGGAGGTCAAGGACTGACTGGTGATGGCAACTGACCAGGCAGGGCTGAGGCCATGGGCGGGGGAAGCTTGTCCTGCTGCTGGCAGGGCTGGACCCCCTCTAGAGAGAACGGGAGGATTCACTCAGCAAGGGCTACTGACCTGCCCCATTCACCAGGGCTGCCAACCTGTGGCTTCAGCATCAGTCACTGGGATGCCTTGGGGAAAGGTCTCAACCTCCCCCACCCCACTTCACTGCTGCCAGAATCCCTCCTGCCCCCTCTGCTAGAGCCCCTTCCCTGCCCTGCCTGAGGTGGAGGAGAACATTGTGAGAACTTGAACTGTGTCCCTGGGTGGTTGGAGGTAGAACAGCTGTCAGGGGCACTCAGGGGAGGTGGCAGGAGCTCACCCTACAAGGAGGTGGGTTGGCACTGGAGATCACTAGGGAGGACAACAAGCAGTTGCGACAGGTCACCTCATCCTATCAAACCATGCAATGCTGGGTCTCAAAGTGGCTTAGATGGAATATCCCACCTCCTTCTTGAGGTAAGAAGTATTCACTCCTCTGGGCATGTGGGTCTTTTGGGGGAGAAATGGGGCCCCTGCTACATAGCCTGGCTGGGAGCTTCCCCCACCACTGTCTGCCAGCCCTGGGACAGAGATGACTTCAGCATCCTGGTGTCCTTGTTTTGTTCCTAGGAAGAGGCTCCCCAGAGATGTCCTGGCACCTGGATTCCAGAGAGCATTTCTGGCAGGATGCTCCAGCCCTTCAGGCTGGAAGAAAGCATCATACAGCCTCATTCACATGGCCTCTCCGCTCTCCAGCTGTGCTCCCCACAGCAGGACAAATGAACCCTTCGGCTCCCAGAGTCCTGACTCTTTGAGCTCCTTGTGGTCAGCACTGGGGTTTATCCGGCTCTCACACCACACCTGACCACCTCTGAATGATGAAGGGCCTGAATGTCAGAGTTCTCCTGGATCCAAAACTCCTGTTCCAGCTCAGGGTCTGTGTGCAATCAGACCCTCTGGAAACCAGCCTGAAATACCGAGCAAAGACCTCAGCCCAATGACAGCAGAGCAGACATGTAATAAGATGACTTTTCCTTGGGCTGGAGAGTCTGGTGCTAAGCCAACCTGATCACAGAATGAACCCCGCCTGAGAAGGATCAGGGAATTCCCCATAAAGAGCCAGGCTTGAGTAGCAATAGAGGCAAGCTGGGGAAAAAGTTAGAGGGAGAGAGAGACATAGGAATCTCAGTGGAAAAAGGAAACTCTTCAGGCAAGGAGGCCTGGGAGAGACCCTGACTAAAGCAAGGAAATGACTGGGAGACCCAAAGGGGAACTTGAGAAGAGAGGTAGGAAATGTCCCAGGGAAAAGTGCAGCAAAGGTAAAGGAGCAGACCTAGCTGTGTGGTTCATCACCTTGGACTGGAATCCAGAGTTGAGGATGGAATGGGTTCCCATGCTGGTGCCAAAGAAGGGAGTGTATGAGCCCATAGAAAGGGTTACCAGGCCCAACAAGAGTAACTGAAGACAGGCTGAAGAAGAGCCCCAGAGAGAGTGGAAGGACTTTCCATCAAAAGCACATTTGGACTCTTAGTTAATTTGGGAGAAGTGGGACCCTGGAAGGGGTACATTGGAGACTGTGACCTGGCTAGATGGCTGAGTTACCAGGCTGAGGAAACCACCACCATCGGCAGGGGCACTAGCCCAGCAAGTGCTGCCACGCGTACCTGGACAAGAGGGGGCACCTAGTGGTGAGTGACCTCTATTAACAAACCCTGTTCTATCCTGGAAACCCCCTGGCATTAGAGTGAGGTGGGGAGAATAGGGCTGGTGGTGTGCAGGAAGGGGAGAGATGGCTGGGCTGGTAGGATGGAAGGGGATTAGAAAGGTGACCTATCTATTGGATGGGCTCCTGCTGGCTGTGTCTGGAGCACTGTGTAGTTTCTTCTATGGGAAGTGCCTGTGGTAGGGGCATGCACAAGGGGGGGGGGGCAACAGGGGCACCCCAATAATCACCTCTGCCATTGCCCCCAGCTTCTGCCGTGGCCCCCTGCCATGGGATTCCCTCCCCTGAGCCCATCCTCACCCCTTTCTGCCAGGGTGGGCGTTGGGCTGAGTGTGGCTTAAGGGATGCACCTGGGAAAGGCAGTGCAGCTAGCACTCCTGCTGAGCCCCACTAGATAGTTCCCGGAGCAGGGAAGCCCGGTTGGCAGTACAGCTCTGCTAGAGGGGGCACAGGGAAGCCTGCTGAGTCCCATCCCTTCCTTGCCTGCAGCTTCCATGTGCAACCTCAGGTTCCATGACCCTTCTGCCCAGATCCCTAATTCCGGTGCTGCTCAGGTCCAGAGCCAGGAGCCACTGTTCCTCCCACTCCCAGGTCACCTCCCACCAGTGGCTGTTCCTCTCCTTTGGCAGAGCGGGTGGGAACTGTCCCTCTCTCCTGGCTGGGGGGTTGATTTGACTACAGCAGTATTAGGATGGCTATGGGAGAGGATGGCAGGAGGGATCATACAGCAGGGTCCAGTGATGAGAGCAGGGAGCGGGTTGTATTGCAGCCCTGCCGCTGACTGGTAGCATGACCTTGTCCAGGTCACTGTCCCACCTAGTGCCTCGCTTTTTCCATCTCTGAAGTGGGTATAATCCTGACCCACATTTAGAAAGTATTTGATTCTCTATTTGGCTTCCCAAGTCCCTGTCCTCTGTGGCCACACATCAGCCTGAGGCCCATTCCTCAAACTTCCATACCCTTGTCACCCAGTGTACCCCACCGTTACACTGCCAAGTCTAATGCTGGCAGGACACTGTGCAAACTGAAGCTGCACCAGGATGCACAGCTGGAATCTAATTTCCCGTGAGCAGCCCTGCACAGCATATTAACCATGGGTGGTGTTCTTCCCCATACCCATGTCGAGGTAGATCATCAACCTACACCTCTGTTTCAGGAGCAGGATGGCAGCTGGAGCTGCTGAGATGGGGTGGGGTTGGCAGAGGTGGAAACAGCCCATGAGATTAAGAAATGGCAGGGAGAGCCTCTTCCCTCCATGGGAGATTACATTGTCCCTCCGTGGGCAATACTTTCTTTCCTCATGCTGTGCTTTAGTTCTTGGACTCTGCCAGGAAGCCCAGCTCCCATCCCTAGCAGTTTGGCTGTTCCATACCCTGCTGTGTGGCAGGCCCTCTGCAGAGAACTGCTCTGGGCAAGGACTGAAGTGTCAGCTGTCAGCCTGGCAGGTGTAGCTCCAGGTTCCATAACCCTGACCCATGGTCTTCCTCCACTGACAGGCTCTGAACAAGGCCTGTGCAGAGACACGGATGCCATGCTGAAGAGCCTGCTGACAGCAACCCTCAGCACAAACTCCACCACATCTTGGAGGAGAGCATGGTGGGGAGGGACAGTGGGGTGGGATTTACCTTAATCTTGGGAAGTGAGACTAGAAGATCCAGTTTTCTGTTGTGTTCTCCTAGCTGGGGCCCCATTGGGCCACCCTTGGTCAGAGTAGTCAGTGCAATGCAATGTTGGGGCCTTACCTCTTCTGGTGACAGGGGAAGGATCTGGGATTCCAAGCCAGGCTTTGCCTGGTTCTGTTGAGCACTAACCACTTTGGGAGCAAGAGCATGTAAGACCCAGGAAATGCTCCTCAGAGCAGAGTTGCTGGTTTCCTCTTAAGGATACCCTGAAAAACACATGGATCATCGGGGAATCAGCCTTTCTCCCCTGTGGACACGGATTATAGAAAGTGGGAGTGGTTAAGGGTTTGTCCTTAATCGCTCCCTTTGTCCAACAGAGAGCAATCTGAGGTCCCACACACAAACCTGGTGGAGAGTTTGGAACTGAACTGTATCTCACCTTAGTGCCTCTATTCTCTCCTGCCCGTGTCTGCTTTGGCCATTTTTCTATGGGGTCTTGTACAGGAGTTGGCCGGGGCT
>NW_020664534.1:3547860-3737045 GCF_002925995.2 Terrapene triunguis | reverse complement strand
GACCCGCTCCGGGGCGGCGGGGAGCCACACCGACTCACTACCTGCTGGGGCTTGAGTGCCTTGTCTGGCTGCAGGGTCTCGCCCGGCAGCCCTTGCAGTCCTGAAAGATACGGGAAGCCCGACCCTGGCTCAGGGCGGGCACCAGCGTTAGGTCAGGGCTCAGACCCTTAGTCAGGGTTGAGCAACAGTTAACAAAGTATTTAGCCCAGGCCCTAGGTCAGGGCGGGGCAACAAACGTGGAGGCAGAGCTCAGACCCTCAGGCAGGGCTGAGCCACAGTAATAGGCCTGAGCCTCAACAGGCCTGGGAGAGGGGGAGACTGCCACCCACAGGTTGGGTGGCAGGGGGGACGCAGGCCCTCCCACTCCACTGTGTCCCAGCCCGGGGCCCTAGCAGCAGCAGAAGACCCGCTGCTTCGTCAGTGGGGATCCTGGCCACAACACACTGACATCGGCTCTGGCAGTGCTGCAGCCAGACTGGGGTCGGCTGCCCCCGGGCTACTTCCAGACTCCCCCTCTGGGCCTACCTGGGTGCTGGCGTCGGCCTTGGGGGGATCCTGGACCATGGGTTCATCCGTCCAGGGATCGTTTGGCAAGTCCGGGAGCTCCTCCGGATAGGAGGTGCAGGGCAGGCCCGGCGGCTCCTCGGGGTAGCGGGCGCAGGGCGGGCCCGGCGGCTCCTCGGGGTAGCGGGCGCAGGGCAGGCCCGGCGGCTCCTCGGGGTAGCGGGCGCAGGGCAGGCCCGGCGGCTCCTGGCGGTCACTCCGGGCCGCGGAGGTTTCCCAGCCCTGAGCTAGGCTGGAGACGTCTGGTCTCTCCGGCTGCTAGGGCCAGACTGAGTTCTGAGGGCCCGGTTTTATACTTCTGGGTTGCCGCCTGACCCTCTGAGGGGCGGGCTCAGAACTCCCTAGCTCCGCCCACTCCGGCCTCCGGATGGGCTCTTCCCCTTCCGGGGCGGCGGGGAGCCACACCGACTCACTACAGGTCTGAGAGTGATATGAACAGGAAGTTCCTCCCCACCTGTTTTGCAGGCTCTGGGATCTGTCCCAGCCTCCCACACGGACACAGCTGGACAAGCTTAGGGAGAAGTGAGGAAGGGTGACTTCTTCCTGTCAAAGCAAGCAGTGTGGGTCTCTGTGAAGCTTAGATGGAAGATCACATACCCCTCATGGAGATAAGGGGCCCCTGCTACAGAGTCTAGCTGGAAGGTTGTCCTAGCCCTGGGACAGAGACCTATTTCTCATTGTGATGTCCTTATTTTATTCCCAGAGGAGGTGTCCTGGATACTGCTTCCTGCAGGAGGTTTTGGCTACCTTCACAGGTAGACATCAATGTTTCGTACAATTTCTCCACCCTTTTCTTCTTTCCAGCTCTGCTCCCTCCAGAAGGACAGAGTCCTGATTTGCTGCCATTCAAGAGCTGAGGGGTAGTGCTTGTGTTGTCCCCACCATCAGCTGTTTTTACTATGAGAATCTCTCTAGAACAATGGAGAAATCTCCTGAACTCTTAGAACTAGCCCCCTCAGAAATCTCACCCAACTTGGCCTCAGCTGAGCTGCTTTGTTTGCATCTTGCCTTTCTATGGTCTGACTAGGGCTCACCATCCATCCTGGAGATGCACACCAGATGAGAGCTGATTGTCCTTGACTTGCCATGTCATCATGTGGGTGATGGAGCTGTGTGTCAGAGAGGCCCAGCAGCAGATGTGGCCAGGAACGGGCTAAATAGCCTCCAATGACAGGTGAGTAAAACCCAGGGCCGGCTCCAGGCACCAGCTTCTCAAGCAGGTGCTTGGGGCGGCTGTTCCGGACAGGGGCGGCAGTTCCAGGTATTCGGCGGCAATTCGGCGGACGGTCCCTCACTCCGCCTGGGAGTGAAGGACCTCCCGCCAAATTGCTGCAGCAGATCGCGATCGCGGCTTTTTTTTTTTTTTTTGGTTTTGGCTGCTTGGGGCGGCCAAAACCCTGGAGCCGGCCCTGGTAAAACCATGGCCACACCAACACCACAGGCATCCATGGGGACTGAATTTGGGCCCTTCACCACCAAGAGCACAAACCCCTCTCACCGAAAATCAAGGAGTAACCATGGATGTTATGCTCCCAGCCTCTTTAAGGTGGGTCAGTATTATCTCCATTATCTGGGCTCAGAGATGGAAAGGGATTGGCTGCAAGGCCACTCACTGACAGAGGCAGGACTGAAACACGGTAATGATACCACTCCAGCTCCAACCACTAGACCACACCCATTTCCAAAGCCAGACAACCCAGGAGGCCTGATTCTGACAGCTAGACCTTAAATGACAAGCGCAAACTCCCTCCCATTCAGGAAGCCATAGATGGGACCATCTGCTGAGACCCCTTCTGCAATGCCACTATCAAGAGACCATTGCTAGAGGGTGCCAAGTGACTGAGGAGGGAACTCCTTGGGGCTGCCCCATTGGGTTTCACTATGAACTTCTGGGAGCCATGCAAAGAGTGCAGCATTGAAGAGACTCTCCTGCTCTAACAAAGGGTTTCTGTTGTCCCAGCTAGTGAGGCCAGCTTGCAGAATGTGGAAATGCTGTTTGTGATGGGCTGGAAAATTTACCATGTAGGTGGCAGCAGGTGCAGTCCTGGAGTCACCATGAACCAAACCCTGCACTCTTGACACTGAAGGCTAACCTCCCACTGCTCTCAGTGAGGACTCAGATATCTACATGAGGCTGATGGATGGCAAATGCAGCCATTCGAAGAAGTGAAAGAGCAAAGCAGGCACATTGGCTGAGCTGTTGTAATCAAATGACTATAGTCAGGAGACAGAAGACGGGGAAACTCTCTGAAGGTGGCTGGCAGCAGCAGTGAGGAAAAGCAGTTTGGCAGCCAGGAGATTGGAAATAAATCTGAAATTTAATGTGGAGGGCTTTTTCCTGTGTGGTGAAGGATTTGGAACTGGTCTCTTTACTATCAAACTGACCATGAAAACTTTTCGCTGACCATTCCATCTGCAATGGGCATGATCCAGCTTAAAGCTGAGCAGGACCATCCCTGCAATTTGATGCAGCGCAACTCACTTGAACCAAATTTTTCATCAGTGGTGTGTTCATTTTGTGTGTGTGTGTGTGTGTGTGTGTGACTTGAGATCGGGGGTCTGATTGGCAAGAGTACTGCGCACTGACAGCTGCAACTGAAGTCAGTGGGAGTTGTACTTTGAATATATATTATAGCCTGCTCTATAAAGCTACATTATTCTGAAAAGTTAGGTTGTTGGTGACAAAGTAGGAACCTATAATTTGCGGATACATTTGACTTTTATGGCTCCGGACCTCAGTTTCCCATTATTATAGATTCATAGATTCTAGGACTGGAAGGAACCTCGAGAGGTCATCGAGTCCAGTCCCCTGCCCTCATGGCAGGACCAAATACTGTCTAGACCATCCGTGATAGACATTTATCTAACCTACTCTTAAATATCTCCAGAGATGGAGATTCCACAACCTCCGTAGGCAATTTATTCCAGTGTTTAACCACCCTGACAGTTAGGAACTTTTTCCTAACGTCCAACCTAAACCTCCCTTGCTGCAGTTTAATATCTAAGTCGTTTATGAAGATATTGAACAGAGCCGGTCCCAAAATAGACCCCTGCGGAACCCCACTTGTTATGCCTTTCCAGCAGGATTGGGAACCATTAATAACAACTCTCTGAGTACGGTTATCCAGCCAGTTATGCACCCACCTTATAATAGCCCCATCTAAATTGTATTTGCCTAGTTTATCGATAAGAATATCATGTGAGACCATATCAAATGCCTTACTAAAGTCTAGGTATACCACATCCACAGCTTTTCCCTTATCCACAAGGCTCGTTATCCTATCAAAGAAAGCTATCAGATTGGTTTGACACGATTTGTTCTTTACAAATCCATGATGGCTATTCCCTATCACCTTACCACCTTCCAAGTGTTTGCAGATGATTTCCTTAATTACTTGCTCCATTATCTTCCCTGGCACAGAAGTTAAACTAACTGGTCTGTAGTTTTCTGGGTTGTTTTTATTTCTTTTTATAGATGGGCACTATATTTGCCCTTTTCCAGTCTTCTGGAATCTCTCCTGTCTCCCATGATTTTCCAAAGATAATAGCTAGAGGCTCAGATACCTCCTCTATTGGCTCCTTGAGTATTCTAGGATGCATTTCATCAGGCCCTGGTGACTTGCAGGCATCTAACTTTTCTAAGTGATTTTTAACTTGTTCTTTTTTTATTTTATCTGCTAAACCTACCCCCTTCCGATTAGCATTCACTAGGTTAGGCATTCCTTCAGACTTCTCGGTGAAGACCGAAACAAAGAAGTCATTAAGCATCTCTGCCATTTCCAAGTTTCCTGTTACTGTTTCTCCCTCTTCACTGAGCAATGGGCCTACCCTGTCTTTGGTCTTCCTCTTGCTTCTAATGTATTGATAAAAAGTCTTCTTGTTTCCCTTTATTCCCGTAGCTAGTTTGAGCTCATTTTCTGCCTTTGCCTTTCTAATCTTGCCCCTGCATTCCTGTGTTTGCCTATATTCATCCTTTGTAATCTGTCCTAGTTTCCATTTTTTATATGACTCCTTTTTATTTTTTAGATCATGCAAGATCTCGTGGTTAAGCCAAGGTAGTCTTTTGCCACATTTTCTATCTTTCCTAACCAGCGGAATAGCTTGCTTTTGGGCCCTTAATAGTGTCCCTTTGAAAAACTGCCAACTCTCCTCAGTTGTTTTTCCCCTCAGTCTTGATTCCCATGGGACCTTAACTATCAGCTCTCTGAGCTTATCAAAATCCGCCTTCCTGAAATCCATTGTCTCTATTTTGCTGTACTCCCTTCTACCCTTCCTTAGAATTTCAAACTCTATGATTTCATGATCACCTTCACCCAAGCTGCCTTCTACTTTCAAATTCTGAATGAGTTCCTCCCTATTTGTTAAAATCAAGTCTAGAACAGCTTCCCCCCTAGTAGCTTTTTCAACCTTCTGAAATAAAAAGTTGTCTGCAATGCAGTCCAAGAATTTGTTGGATAGTCTGTGCCCCGCTGTGTTATTTTCCCAACATATATTTGGATAGTTGAAGTCCCCTATCACTACCAAATCTTGGGCTTTGGATGATTTTGTTATTGTTTAAAATCACCTCATCCACCTCTTCCACCTGGTTAGGTGGCCTGTAGTAGACTCCTAGCATGACATCACCCTTATTTTTTACCCCTTTTAGCCTAACCCAGGGACTCTCAACACTTCCGTCTCCTATGTCCATCTTCACCTCAGTACAAGTGTGTACATTTTTAATATATAAGGCAACACCTCCTCCCTTTTTCCCCTGTCTATCCTTCCTGAGCAAGCTGTACCCATCCACACCAACATTCCAATCATGTGTATTATCCCACCAAGTTTCAGTGATGCCAACAATGTCATAGTTGTATTTATTTATTAGCACTTCCAGTTCTTCCTGCTTATTACCCATACTTCTCGCATTTGTATATAGGCATCTAAGTTCGATCTTGCCTCCCAGTTTTGCCCTGACCCTCCTTTCTCTCTGCCATTATAGCCCACACTCCCTCTTGTTTCCAACCCATCTCCCAAGTCTCCATGTTCCCCACTTACCTGTGGGCTTTGCTCACCTGTCCCTGTCGAACCTAGTTTAAAGCCCTCCTCACTAGGTTAGCCAGTCTGTGTCCAAATAGGGTCTTTCCCCTCCTCGAAAGGTGAACGCCATCTCTGCCTAGCAGTCCTTCCTCAAATAGCATCCCGTGGTCGAGGAAGCCAAAGCCCTCCTGGCGACACCATCTTCGCAGCCAGGCATTCACCCCCATGATGCATATGTCTCTGCCCGGGCCCCTACCTTTGACAGGAAGAATCGAAGAGAAAGTAACAGATTTTTTAGATAAAGGAAATGCGGTGGACCTAATATACCTCGATTTCAGTAAAGCGTTTGATACGGTACCGCATGAGGAATTATTGGTTAAATTGGAAAAGATGGGGATTGATATGAAAATCCAGAGGTGGATAAAGAACTGGTTAAAGGGGAGACTGCAGCGGGTTGTACTGAAAGGTGAACTGTCAGGTTGGAGGGAGGTTACCAGTGGAGTTCCTCAAGGTTCGGTTTTGGGTCCGATTTTATTTAATCTATTTATTACTGACCTTGGAACCGAATGTAGAAGTGGGCTGATAAAGTTTGCGGATGACACAAAGTTGGGAGGTATTGCCAATTCGGAGAAGGATCGGGATATCCTGCAGGGAGACTTGGATGACCTTGTAAAGTGGAGTAATAGTAATAAGATGAAATTTAATAGTGAGAAATGTAAGGTGATGCATTTAGGGATGACTAACAAGAATTTTAGTTATAAGCTGGGGACGCATCGGTTGGAAGTAACGGAGGAGGAGAAGGACCTCGGAGTCCTGGTTGATCGCAGGATGACTATGAGTCGGCAATGTGACGTGGCCGCGAAAAAAGCTAATGCGGTCTTGGGATGCATTAGGCGAGGTATTTCTAGTAGGGACAAGGAGGTGCTGCTTCCGTTATACAAGGCATTGGTGAGACCTCATTTGGAGTACTGTGTGCAGTTCTGGTCTCCCATGTTTAAAAAGGATGAACTCAAACTGGAACGGGTGCAGAGAAGGGCCACTAGGATGATCCGAGGAATGGAAAACCTGTCGTGTGAAGGGAGACTCGAGGAGCTCGGTTTGTTTACCCTAACCAAAAGAAGGCTGAGGGGGGATATGATTGCTCTCTTTAAATATATCAGAGGGATAAATACCAGGGAGGGAGAGGAATTATTTCAGCTCAGTACTAATGTGGACACGAGAACAAATGGATATAAACTGGCCGTCAGGAAGTTTAGGCTTGAAATTAGACGACGGTTTCTAACCGTCAGAGGGGTGAAGTTCTGGAACAGCCTTCCGAGGGACACAGTGGGGGCGAAAGACCTCTCTGGCTTTAAGATTAAGCTTGATAAGTTTATGGAGGGGATGGTTTGATGGGAAAACGTGATTATAGTCAATAGGTCAATAACGTGCCATCGCTGGTAATTAGTAACAATGGTCAATGATGGGATATTAAAAGTTACTACAGAGAACTTTTTCCGGAGGGTCTGGCTGGAGAATCTTGCCCGCATGCTTGGGGTTCAGCTGATCGCCATATTTGGGGTCGGGAAGGAATTTTCCTCCAGGGTAGATTGGCAGAGGCCCTGGAGGTTTTTCGCCTTCCTCCGCAGCATGGGGCAGGGGTCGCTGGCTAGAGAATTCTCTGCGACTTGAAGTCTTTAAATCATGATTTGGGGACTTCAACAGCTGAGTCAAGGGAGAGAATTATTCCAGGAGTGGGTGGGTCAGCTTTTGTGGCCTGCATCATGCGGGAGGTCAGACTAGATGATCATAATGGTCCCTTCTGACCTTAAAGTCTATGAGTCTATGAGAATACCACCTGCGCTCCAAACTCCTTCACCCGTACTCCCAGAGCCCTGTAGTCACTCTTGATCTGCTCAGTGTCACACCTCACAGTATCATTTGTGCCCACATGGATGAGTAGCATGGGATAGTAGTCAGAGAGCTGGATAATCCTCGACAATGCCTCCGTAACATTTCGGATACGGGCCCCCAGCAGGCAGCATATGCCATTTTACTAGTCCTTGTGAAGCACTTAAATACTGTAAGGATGAGCACCATAGAAAAGCCCATGAAGAAAAACAATTCTGTGTTCTGAGCAGGGTTCGAATTGTGTGGTAACTGAGGCCTGCTGCCACACATTGAACAAAAGAGATTAAACAAAATATTGAATTGTTGCTTAAGTGAACACCATTGTGTCCACTAAATGAAGCAGGTGTCCCACTGAAAAAGTCTAATTACATGATTAGCTACTATCTCAATGAATATGTGTGATGGGTTGGACCACAGAAACCCCCTGGGGAACTGCCACCTGATATGCCTAGATTACCTCTAAGCCCGTTTTCCCTGGCAGCTTTGGACTTCAGTGCCTTGCCTGGTTTGAGCCAGACACACTAGCCTGCTACAAACCCAGACCCAGGTCTGAACAACGTTCCCCCAAAAGCTGCAGGCTTAACTGAAAATAGCTTAAGAAGTGCGCCTGTCTCCAACACTCAGATGCCCAGCTCCCAATGGGGTCCAAACCCCAAATAAATCCGTTTTACCCTGTATAAAGCTTATACAGGATAAACTCATAAATTGTTTGCCCTCTATAACACTGATAGAGAGATGTGCACAGCTGTTTGCCCCCCCAGGTATTAATACATACTCTGGGTTAATTAATAAGTAAAAAGTGATTTTATTAAATACAAAAAGTAGGATTGAAGTGGTTCCAAGTAATAACAGACAGAACAAAGTGAATTACCAAGCAAAATAAAATAAAACACGCAAGTCCAAGCCTAGTACAGTAAGAAAACTGAATACAGATAAAACCTCACCCTCAGATGTTTCAATAAGCTTCTATCACAGACTGGACATCTTCCTAGTCTGGGCACAATCCTTTCCCCGGGTACAGCCCTTGTTCCAGCTCAGGTGATAGCTAGAGGATTTCTCATGATTGCAGCCTCTTTTGTTCTGTTCCACCCCCTTATATATCTTTTGCACAAGGCAGGAATCCTTTGTCCCTCTCTGGGTTCCCACCCCTCCTTCTAAATGGAAAAGCACCAGGTTAAAGATGGATTCCAGTTCAGGTGACCTGATCACATGTCACTGTAAGACTCCAAGCCTTCATTCCTCCCAGCCTGACTCACAGGAAGGCCTGCAAGCAAACAGAGCCATCCACAGTCAATTGTCCTGGTTGATGGGAGCCATCAAGATGCCAAACCACCATTAATGGCCCACACTTTGCATAATTACAATAGGCCCTCAGAGTTATATTTCATATTTTTCTAGTTTCAGATACAAAAATGATACATACATACAAATAGGATGACCACACTCAGTAGATTATAAGCTTTGTAATGATACCTTACAAGAGACCTTTTGCATGAAGCATATTCCAGTTACATTATATTCACACTCATTAGCATATTTTCATAAAATCATATAGACTGCAACGTCACAATATCCACAAGGAGACTAATTTATGGCTGCATAAGCAGTCTGTGAGCCTGGTACCAGCTCTGCCCAAAGATGTAGACATTAGCTAAGAACTGACAAACTCATGCTGGAAACCAAACCAGCTCATCTGTATGTTAGTTTTGTTCAAAATAGGTAATAGTCTTATAAAAATGTATTTAGTGTTTAGACTCTGAAATGCTTGTAAGTTGCTACATGCATTAATCTCACTTGTGATGTCTATTTCATGCTCTAAGAAAATATCAAAGTTTTGCTTTTATAACTTTGAAAATGTTTGCTCTGAACTTGTGAAGCCAGGCATGGGAATCCTCTGTTTTCTCTTCCTTCCCGCACCACCTATTCGGGAGGCCTATCAAGATTAAATAGGCCATTAAGGAATATTGCACCACAAAGGATTGGTGAATGGCCCTATCACACATTAGAAATGCTACATGCAAAGGACCTTGTTGCATAGACTAGAAGACTAAATGTAAAAGGTAAAATGGGGTCACGAGCATCTCTCATCTTTGCTGCTTGAACTCTCACAGGGTCAGAGACACTAAAGTAAAGCAGAGATCCCCAGGCTCAACCTGGATCTGAAAAGACAATTTGAATGGACAGATTACCCCATCTGTGATTTTTAGGAACCATAAATGGTAACTCATTTGTGTGTATTTTGGCTTGCTTTAACCTGCATACAACTTATTTCTTTTCCCTAGTGAATACACCTTTAGATAGTTTGACAGGATTGGCTACAGGTGTTGTCCTTAGTGTAAGATCTAGGTTACCAATTGATTGGGGTAAGTGACTAGTCTATTGGGACTGGAAGCAACCTGAATATATTGTGTGGGTTTTTGTTTTGTTTTTTGGAATATGTGACTATTTATCACTAATTCCAGTTTGCCTGGGTAGCAAGATAGAATGGGGACCCCAAGGGGACTGACTGTGACTCCATGGTAAGACTGGTATTGATCCAGGAGTTCACATATGGTGAAATCCAATTATAGAACACAACACCTGTTTGGGGTGCCTGCTCTATTTTTTTGACAGTCTGCTTTGAGGTGGGCACTCGTGGTTATGAGCCACTCCAGACAGCGTGGCAGCCTTAAGTACTCCAAATTTAAAAAAAATTGTAGAATTAACTTTGCAAACTTAATCTTTTACAGTAGTTTGGTATGTAATTAGTATTGGAATCATTACTTTCCTTAATCACCTGAGGTAGGGAAGCCACATAGAGAATTCTAGAGCCTTTTACAGTGAAGACTTGGAAAATATTTTTAAACTGCAGCACTGAAGTCACCTTGTCTGCTTTACTTGCTGCATCACGTTGAATGCTCAAGATCAAACAGATATATTACAGACTGAGGCTAGCTTAAATTTTCTCGTCTGTTTACACAGCAGTAATCAAAACCACGAGGCACCACAAAGCTTCTTAAATTCACCATAAAATGAATACTTACTGCAATAAGAACAGAGATGTGGGTCTATTTCATAACTTTTCCCATAACCCCCAGACATTTATTTTGAAATTAGGTGTATAGAGACATAAAGCATAATCATGAAATATTTAAGAAGAGAGGAACACCAGGAAGAAAGTGTTTTTTTGCTGTTGCTTAAGGATGCCAAACACTATGGACTTAAACCATTTTCACTGAAAATGGTTTATCTCAAAGGGGGGGAAAAGTATTTTGCCCCCTCATGTCCTCCTGCTCTGCCACACAACATGTGAGGCTCTGGCAGTTGGTGGAAAGATAATGGCAAGAGTATTTGGTGTAACTTCATTTTTCTTATTCTATGTAATGCAATGGATCAGCGTCCTCATCGCGCCACCTGCCAGTACCTGCCAGCAGTCAGGGAAGCTAATGATCCAACCAGCTCAACGAATTCCACGCACACCAGCTCAACGAATCCTGGCACTGTCGTCACTGACAACCCCAGCATGCAGCCTGGTGACTTCTATGTCATGGGTCCAGCTCTACGCGTGTTACAACTCCATGTGGAGGGTTTGTCAGCTGCCAAGCGTGACTTATAGATTCATAGATTCTAGGACTGTAAGGGACCTCGAGAGGTCATCGAGTCCAGTCCCCTGCCCTCATGGCAGGACCAAATACTGTCTAGACCATCCGTGATAGACATTTATCTAACCTACTCTTAAATATCTCCAGAGATGGAGATTCTACTACCTCTCTGGGCAGTTTATTCCAGTGTTTAACCACCCTGACAGTTAGGAACTTTTTCCTAATGTCCAACGTAAACCTCCCTTGCTGCAGTTTAAGCCCATTGCTTCTTGTTCTATCCTTAGAGGCTAAGGTGAACAAGTTTTCTCCCTCCTCCTTATGACACCCTTTTAGATACCTGAAAACTGCTATCATGTCCCTTCTCAGTCTTCTCTTTTCCAAACTAAACAAACCTTTCAGCCTTCCTTCATAGGTCATGTTCTCAAGACCTTTAATCATTCTTGTTGCTCTTCTCTGGACCCTCTCCAATTTCTCCACATCTTTCTTGAAGTGCGGTGCCCAGAACTGGACTCAATACTCCAGTTGAGACCTAACCAGTGCAGAGTAGAGCGGAAGAATGACTTCTCGTGTCTTGCTCACAACACACCTGTTAATGCATCCCAGAATCATTTACTCAGTGGTCTTGCTCATCAACATACTATCGACATCATTTGCTTGCAAGAGACACACGTGGCAACTGCTGAAGCCGGGTGTTACAGTATTGATGGCTTCGACCTGCTGTGCCATGTGTCACACCCGAAGCACGGCCGAGCCACACATGTTTGTTATGATATTGCAGATGCCATTCAGCTGATGTCTCCTTAATTCTGTGACACCATTCAGGTGGTCGGTTTCTGGTTGGCAAATGTTTACAAGCGGCAGCTGGAACCAACAGGTTCTACCAAGCCTGACACACCCAGCTGTCTAGGTCAGAGACTTCAACAGCCATCATACAGACTGGGGATATAAGGAGGTTGACACCAACAGTGAACAACTTGCAGACTGGACATCTCGAAACGACCTCACCCTTATCCATGATGCTAAGCAGCAAGGCAGGTTCCATTCTTCTAGATGGGATCATTACTACTCTCCTGACTTGTGAGGGGTCAGGTCAGTTCAGTTCATGGCCATCCTCAGCCAGCAACATGCCGAGTCTTGGATAACTTTCCACGCAGCCAACACAGTTGTCAAGACTTCCAGAAAGAAGCGGTGGAACTTCTGAAAGGCCAACTGGGAAAAATACCGGGAAGCACTGGAGAAGAATGTGGTGACAATACCAGCCCAGCATATCTCGGTAAATGAGACCTACCCTTGCTTCTGTGGTGCTATTTACAAAGCAGCCTGCAGAGCCATCCCACATGGTTGACGTCCGATCTACATTCCCGGTCTCGACAAGGAGAGCGCTGCCTTGCTCGAGCAGTATGAGGCATCTGGTGACTCAGATGTTGCTGACCATCTGATTCAGTTATTGGACACTGCTTGCTGAGCCAGATGGGAGGAGACGACTGAGAGGATGAGCTTTACCTGCTCCAGCCGCAAGTGTTGGAGTCTGCTCCGACGCTTTTCAGCAGCCACACTGCCGACCCTCAGTGACACCCAACCAGGTAGCCGGACACCTACTTAAAGTGTCCAGAGCACCTTTGGAGAAACAGGCACGAAGACAAGTGAGGAACAAACGGTGTATGTTTAAATGTGTACATCAGATCAGAAGCTGCCCAGACAACATATCTCCAGAATTCCTGAAAAACCTTGGCCCCCGTGCTCGGGTTTGGGTTGTGAAATTCTTCACCAGGGTCATCAGTGAAGGTAGGCTACTGAAGATATGGCACACCGCAAAAGTCATTGGCCTCCTAAAGCCTGGAAAGGACCCAAGTCAAGCATCAAGCTATCATCCCATATCATTACTGTCGGTGTGCTTCAAGGCACTGGAGTGCTTGGTCCTACAGCGCAGCACATATTACCCGATGTGGAGAGAATTTTGAGCCCTGACCAAGCTGGCGTTCGCCAAGGCCGTAGCACATGCGACCAAGTACTCGCGCTGACCACATTTCCAGAGAAACTCAAACAGGCGCTGTTTTCATCGATCTGACAGCGGCGTACGATACGGTATGGCACACTAGTCTGCTTGTGACGGTATCATGGGTCCTGCTACCTTGGGTCATAGGCGTCATTGAACTGTTCCTCCATGATAGGCAGTTCACAGTCCATATGGGGGAGAAGACAAGTGCTTGGAAACGACAGAGGCTCTGTGCTTTCTCCAACCCTGTTCAACCTTTACATCAATGACCTGCCAACAACAGAGTCACGAAAGTTCATTTACACAGATGACATCTGTTGCGGTATCCGGCCCGGACATTTCACAAGTTTGTTGCCACTTTAAACCAGGACATGATAAAGTTAGCTGACTACAGTAAGACTTGGCACCTCCAGCCAAGCGTCATAAAAACAGTCTCCAGTTTGTCCATCTTCATCACGGTAGCACAACCCAAGAACTGAATGTTTATCTGAATGGTCAGAAGGTGAAGCATGAAGTAGAACTGGTCTATCTAGGTGTGAACTTAGACTGCACACTAAGTTACCATGCCCACCTGAAGAAGACAGCAGCTAAAGTTAAGACGCACAACAATCTCCTTAGCAAACTGGCAGGTTCACAGGTTCATCATGGGGTGCTTTTGCTCCAACTTTGCGGACGTCAGCTCTTGCTACCTGTATTCGGTGGTGAAGTACTGTGCACCAGTATGGAGTCGATTGTCACCAGGGCCACCCAGAGGATTCAGGGGGCCTGGGGCAAAGCGGGGGAGCTTGTACTCACCGGGCGGCACTCCGAGTCTGCAGCGGTGGCATTTCAGCAGCGGGGGGCCCCTTCAGTCGCTCCGCGTCTTCGGCAGCACTGAAGGACCCGCTGCCAAAATGCTGCCGAAGACCTGGAGTGACTGAAGGACCCCCCCGCCGCCGAAATGCTGCCGAAGACCCGGATCGCCACCGGGTGAGAAAAGGGATTCTCAGACAGGGTTCGCGGGGCCCCTGTGGGGCCCGGGGCCTGGGGCAAATTGCCTCACTTGCCCCCCCCCGGGCGGCTCTGATTGTCACACACCAAACTGGTGGATATGCAGTTATATGCCGCCATGCGCATCACTTCCGGCACTCTGCGTCCAACTTCACTCCCATGGCTTCCAGTTCTGAGCAATATTGCTCCTCCTCATATCAGACGAGAGGTTGCCACAGGCAAGTTACTGGAGAAAGTACACATCAACTCAAGCCTGCCGCTGCACAATGACCCTTTTAAACCACCAGTTGCACGTTTGCCGTCATGTCACCCATTATGGTCTCATCCACCATGCCAGGATGTTAGCGCGGAAACACTCTGGCAAGAGGAATGGATATCTGTTATAATTCCCAACCAGTCCCTTGTTGCCGACCCCACAATCTGCCTGCCTGGCTTTGACCTGCCCCATTGTCAGTGGTCCCTGTTGAACAGGTTCCGAACTGGGCAAGGTCTCTGTGCAGCCAACCAGTATCGCTGGGGCCTTCGTGACCGCCCTTTGTGCAGCTGCAGCACAACACAGATGATGACGCGCATGGTCGATGAATGCCTGTTCACTAGGTTCAGTGGTGGCCTAGAAGAACTGCATCACGCCACTGAAGATGCCATCGCTTGGCTAAATGACTATGCACACGCTAAATAAATAAATTAAAACGATCAATAACTGAAAATGTAGAAGCAGGGTTAACTTATGTTTATCGGGATTTTCAGTTGCTCCAACTGCTGTGAGATACAGCTTAAAACTTTTCCAGTTACAGTCATATTTCCTACAGTAAGCAGTGAAGCTGGAGGCTTGACCATTCCGGACTTAGCTTATAACCCTTATCTTTTCTTGGGCTGCAGCTGTGTGGTTGCCTTTTTAAAAAATTCTTTTGGATTTGTGTCAGCACTCCTGGAACCATGGAAAGATTAGTAATAACTGAGAGCAGCTATGTTGGCTAGAGCAACAATAAGGGCCTCTGCTTCAGCTTTAATCAGCACGAAGCGGATCCCATGACAGCAGCACTTTGCTGTAGAAGCGTTATTGCTTTTGATCATATTGAAACACGTTTTTACCCACTGGTTCTCTCCTCCCTTTGTGCTCTGTACACACCTGACTCCATTCTGTCCTCAAACAATTCTTTATTTAAAACATATTTTATTGTTCTAGCATTGTAGTGCCTCATGGCCTAAGCCCAGATCAGGGCCCCATTGTGCTAGGTACTGCACAGATTCATAATTAGAGAGGCTCCCTACCTTGAAAAGCTTGCAATCTAAATTGACAAGACAGACACAGGGTAGAAAGAGAAATAGAGGCCTAGAGCTGTGAGGGGACTTGCTTAAGGTCACACAGTAAATCAGTGGCAGAATCAGGAATAGAATCAAACTCTCCTGGCTCTAGCCACTGGACCATATTACCTTCCAATTCTCCAGCACTATGCTAATTAATGTAACAATATAATGCATATTGTTTATTTTATGAGTGGCAATAATAGATACTCTGGTAAGCCAGTGGTCTCAGTGATCTCTCCCCTGCCCTCTATTGATGAACAGGGGGAGCAGGCTACATACATAGATGCCCTTACTTGGCCTATGTGATCAGAAAGACCTGCTTTGCCATAGTCATCAGTTGTGGCTGTTTTGGGGTAAAATTCACTTTAGTCTTGAACATAAAGGTACGAAATGGCATCCTCATTGTATGACTAAAGGATAGCAGAAGTGTATTTAATATGCCCTGAGGGGGGGGGGTCATCCTACCTTTACCCTCGCTTGCTGAGCAGGGGGTAGCGAGATGCCAAATCCAAGTGAAAGTCAGCAGGGGTGGGGACAGGTGGTCCTAGCTGGTGGTGAGGACTCTGTTTCAAGCGTCCTAGATACCCAGTGTTTAAAGGCAGAGCTGATTAGACTCAAGTTAGAGTCCCTGTTTCTACCTAGGGATCTTTAGAGCTGAAAACACTGAAGAACAGAGCTAGTGGCTGAGCTTAGGTCTGCTGGGAGGATAGTGGTGTGGTGAAACACAGCACACAGGATGCAGCCACAGAAACGTTCCTTACTACCCAGAATAGTCACTGTGAGCTGAAATCACTAAAAATGGAGCTAGTGGTGGAACCTCAGAACATCGCATTGTAGCTAGCGGCAGCAGCGACAACAGTATTGCTCAACTCTGTCCTTTCGGGGTGGGAGGTGAACCTATGTGAATGCACCTCTGAATTCTGGGATCTCACTGACCTTGGACAACCAAATGTGAGTAGGGTGCAGTGGAGAGAAAGTGGAGGGCCATGTTAAAGGGATATAGCTCTGTCAGACTTTCACCCTGCCAGGTGGGAAACTGAGGCAAAGGACTACTGCCCAAGATAGTGTGGGGTGAGTGTTTTCTTATGGTTTGCATACTTCTGAATCACTATTGCAATGTTTTCCCCAAAATTAATTCCGACTTCCTTCTGCTGTTGATAAAAGTTTTATTTTGTTATACACAGACTCAGTGCTTGTGAGTGGGGCAGTATTGCTTCCCAAAGGTGCCCAGAAGTGGTATTTAGTTTTCTCAGATTGTTGGGTTGGGGCTCATGCTAGTGCTGTTTTGTAGGGTTGAGAGAGAGATATGGAACTTAGCCATTGTTGCTGCCATCACCAGCTGGCAGCAGGGTTACACTATCCATTATCATTAATAATAATTTATCTGGCAATTTCATTCAAGGATTTCAAAGCATTGTATAAAGATGAGTAAGTATCATCATCGTAGGAACACATTCTGATGCTATAGATAAAAGAAGCATAGAGGTTAAAGCCCACATCTGCAAATGTGTCTAATAATTTTAGGTCCTTTCTTTCTGGATGCCTAATATGAGAAATGTAAAATGGCTGACGTTGGGTCTCCAAAAAAAGTCTAAGTGACTTGTCCAAGGACTCTCAGGAACTCAGTGGCAGAGTCTGGAATAGACCCAAGTTCCCTTGACTTCCAGTCTCTTCTACTCACCATTATATCATTCTGCCTTCCTCCCAAATACTGACTAATCATACAAGATCAGTCCTTTATGTACATCAGTAACTAAAACTTTTCCTTAGGGCAGGTCTTCACTACCCGCCCAATCGGCGGGTAGTGATCGATCTGTCGGGGTCGATTTATCGCGTCTAGTTTAGACTTACACTGCACAACAGCAATACACTTCACTAGATGGACCTACATAATGCATGAACATAGTCTCACGTACTAGCTACTGGCAGTTTATCTATTATCTAGCTACATACATATACAGGCCTGTTTCTCAGTTACAATAAGGTCCTTTGATGCCACTCATGCAGTGTAAACAAGCCTGCAAGTTCATGCTTGCATAATTTTTTCACACACTCTTTGAGGTCAATATTCTCTAGCAGAACAGTAGAAAAGGGACTTGGTGCAAAGAAGAATCAGGGCCATAGGCGCTCCCCAGCACTGGACCATTAATACATGTGAGCCTCCCTTCCTGCTTCCTTGGTCAGTGTCTACACATTTCAAAAGGTCTCTGCAAATACCAGAGAAGGAAATGTTTGTTTGGGGCAGTTGTGAAGGGAACCCCAGGGGCTGTTTACTGATCATTGGGTATTGTAATTATTACTGCTGCTGAGTGATTGGAGTACACCAAACCTCTCAGGTACTAGTAGTGTGCCAGGCATACTATGACTCTGAGACAAGCAGTGAAGGCAGTTCAGTGGCTAGGCCTTGTAGGCACTAGCAATGGTAGGTCCCAATAACCACTTATACATGACTAAAGTGAAGGTGTATTTTACTAGGGCTGGCAGGAAAAGGACAGATTGCCTGCACCTAACATAGCTGCAGGCACTTAAGCAGTTGTCTGGCCAGGAGGAAGGGAATGTGCAGTTGGGAAGGGGTTGATGGGAATCAGTGTCCCGCTTAGCAGATCCATCACAGTATATTCTGAAAAATGCTTTTTTTTTAAAGTTTCCCTATACACAAACGTCACTGAATGTTTTCTTTGGCCCGTCCCACCTTTCTGTTCTGCTTCTACTACCCCACTGAACAGCTACTGTGTCCACTTTGTTCTTCTGCCACTTTCCGTCGTAATGAAGGTGCTAGCTTCTAGAACTAGGATGCATCTCTCTGAATTAGTATCAGAGAGCGCTTCTAGTCAGTCCCACTCCTTTACAAGTCCATTGGATGGAAACCAATGCAGGAATCAGATAAAAGTACACGTGTATATTTATTTGGTCCAGGTAGGAACCCCGAAGAGCACATGTCCTCCTTAGTGCACCAGTGATGTGCAGTGCTTGCAGAGACAGATACACCTTCTTATGAAAATTACTGATGTGGGAAAGTGTTGGTATAATTCTTCCTAAGCTGTCCCAAGGCTTTCCCTGCAGAGGATCTACTTCCCTTCAGAAGAAATAGGTATAAACTGAGCACGGTGTCCTTTTTTCTGTTCTCGTTTCTACAATAGCAAGCCACTTAATACAGCAATTACTCATGTGGTATAGAGCAGAGAGCTCAAAGCTGTTGAGCTCCAACACAAGCCCTGTACATGAGTGCAAGTGTCATGACCCTTTGTCTGACTCATTAGCAGAACTTGAACTGGGGAACTTCAGCATTCCCCTCTGACTAGTGCCAGCACCAGGAACTGGTAGACACAATAGGCTTGTAGTCTCTCATGTGGACTGGCCACTAGAGAAGGACATGACACACACTGGGTCAGGATGCTCTGTGCTTGCCTTGTTAGGAAAAGCTCATCCCTTGCACAGCAGACTTCAAGCCCTGCACCAGGTTGCCATTTTTGTGGGTAATCAGTGGGGTTTGAACATGTGACCTTGACCATTGAAATCATGGACCTGTATCACAAACTAATGGAGTAAACTCCATTAGCTAGTTGCAGCAATTGGCTCTTATCCCCTTATGTGGGCCAACCATTGTAAGAAGACATGGCAAACACTGTGCCAACACATGACACCACATAGTCCACGGTGGTCTTGGTCTCACGTGAGGCGTCTAGGTTCAAATGCTAAATGCTAACCACATATATATTTTCTCTTTATAATGTGCAATAGTTTGAACTTGATCAAAAATCTTATGTTTAATTATTGGTGTTTGTAAAAACAGATACTAACTAGGAATGTTGGCTCAAATTCTGCCCCCTGTGACCCGCAGGCTCAAATTCTGCCTCCGGTGACCCAAATAAGGTTGTACAAAGGAGAGTGGGGGCAGAATTTCGGGCCAGCATATTCAAAATTTTCAAATACTGTGAGTCAAATTCTGAGTTCAGCTCCCACTGAACTTAACAGAAGCCACATGAATGTATCAAAGGACAGATATTTGGCCCTGTGAATGAAAAAGAAATAATTCATTAATGCTTCTCATTGTAAGGTGTTAACAGTTTAAAATTGCAGTAATTGTATGGCGCAAAAAACATGCTGTACAATCCATTTCCTTACAGATGTGATTTAAAATTAGTTCATTCTTCATTCTGACTCCATTATTGCCAGCAAGCCAATGATGTGGAATTACATACTTCTTCACCATATGGTCTTTTGAGGATAGATAGGATACCTCCTTAGCTTACCCTAATTAATACATTTCATGTAGCAGAAGTTCATTCTGATTCTTAATTTTATGTTAACTAAACTGTACAATTACAAAAGGGAAGGAAGAATTTACAATTACATGTTACTCTTGCTTTTTGTTGCTGTTGGGTTTTGTTTATTTTAAAATCAAAAGTTTCCACTCAATTGTGGGGTGATATTTCATGGTTACGTATTAAGAAATGGTGAAGCGGAGACCAAGTTTAACCTGAGTTCTAAACCATCCAGATTAGTTTTAGATGTTCATGCTTTTAACTAAAAATGTTATCCTTTTCAAGGGTTAATTGCAGCAGAAAAGCCACTTCTGCATATGACAGGAGAGAGAAATGCCCCTCCCCCACTTTGCTGACTCATTTAGCAAAAAGATCTGCTGACTAGCAGCAGCTTTTTAACGTTATTATTATTATTTATTAGTTATTTATTGTTAATAGTATGGAGTTTTTTCTCCTGGGGTTTTTCAAATGATCAGGAAGACAGAGAAGATGCAGGTCAAGATGCCTGATTAAATCTGCAGCCAGCTAAACAAATATAGGGAGCTTCAATAGGGGGAGGGGCAAAAAATTAACTGGGAAAGGTCACCTGGAAAGTTTTCAAACACCAGGTGCAATTTCCCAAATTATGGAAGATTTGAAATATAGTGCATAACAAAAGTTTTTATGCAAATGTAACCCTTCTGCCCATCTAAGTTGGCAGCAACAAGGGCCAAGTTCTGTATCTAGGGGTTCCGTTTCAATAACGCAATGCAAAACCAGCTCAAGCCCCCATCCAGTGACCTGGGACAATTACATACCACCCCCTGGGCACCTCTAAGAGGCAATACTTCCCCTCTCGCAAGCACGGAGTCTGAGTGTAGCAGAAAATGTTTAATAACATGAGGTAAACAACATCAGCATTAAATTGGAAAAACACCACAAACAGGATTCATAACACAAACCATGAGCAAAAGACCCACCCCAGCAAATTGGGCCGTGTCCTTTCCCTTTGGTTCTTGAATCCAGCAACCCAAAAATCACCCAGAGTCCCCGAAGTCCAACACCCCCAAAGTCTCTTGGGTCCAGCAACCACCCAAAGTCCCAGAAGTCCAACAATCCCCAAAGTCTCTGTCCCTGGTCAGTGCAGCCCCAGAGTAAAAGGGGGGCACACAGGGTGTTAAGGGGCACCTTACGTGATCCGAGGCTGACTGGCCGTCTCTCTGGGGGGTTCTGCCGCAGCCTTCACCACGAGCCAGTCCACTTCCTGCCGTCCCACGAACTGCTGTGCTCTATGAGCTGCTCCGCTCGGCTCCGCTCCGCTCACCGACCTGTGAGCCGCTCCAGCCGTCCCCGCAAACGGCTCCGCTAGCTGCTTAGCAATATAGCTTCAGGCTCCCCCACTAGTTAACACAGCAGTCAGTGGTCTCAGCTCTTAGTAACTTTAGCTCTTTTGTGATTTCAGCTTGTAGTAGGGGAGCCCCAGTGCTGGTGCATCATTGGCCCAAAGTGAATTCAGCTTAGCAGCCTGTAACTAGACTCCTAGTGGAATCAAAGTTAGCTCTGACATTCAGCAGTGGAGAGAGAAGGTGGTGCAATTGGTGTTTCAGGCCTTCAAAGGGGGCCCATACCATCAGGTACAATACCTGTTCCCATCCTCTCTCAATTCACTGGGTTGTGGAACCCATGTCCCTTGTCTAGCGAGAGCTACTTAGGTGATGGTGAGACCCTCTGTCATAAAACAGTTTCATTGTCCTTGATTCACATAATCAGGGTAACAACACTTTATTCCTCCTGCTCTAATAACAGAGAAACTGGGGATCCCATCCCATCCAAAGTAACCACTATCAGTTGCTGTTGTCTCATGCCAGGCGGGTGCGTCTGCCTATGCAAACAAGATCAACCCCTGGAGTTCTTTTCCACACTAGCCATAATTCACCACCAGATGTCAGGGTAGAGCTCATCCTGACTCTGCTTACACAAACAAATAATACATCTACATGATATTTATCTGGAAAGTTCTGTTAAAATACCAACAATGTGCAACTAAATGAACACAAACATGAAAAAAGCCTTTCCAAATGCCACCACATCAACACTGTGTCGGTACTGGTCGTTCACAGGATGACTATGAGTGGCCAATGTGATGCAGCTGTGGAAAAAGGCTAATGAGCTCTTAGACTGCATCAGGCAAGGTATTTCTAGTTGAGAGAGAGTGTCACAAATAATACTTTTCTACACCCCAGGGGAGAGCCCTGTAAATCCCATATTCATCATTTGCATATGTTTATATTGCATATAAAGCGTGCCTTGTAAGGTATCATGGGAAAGGTTATGATCTGCTAAAACCCACTGATCCATCTAAATATGTATATAGTTAATGCAGATGAAGTTATGAGATTGTGTTGTACGGTTGTCACTAAAATATGCTGTGGGTTTGGGAAATGCCCAGATACTAGCTCCACAAAGACAATAACCAGGGGGATAGCCAGTGCCAGGGTGGGTGTTGAACAACCATCAATAGCCATTGTGCAGCAAGGGAGTTACAATTCAATGACTCACCTCCATAAGGCCACACCAAGGGAATTGCTCAACCTTGCCTGGGGACTCAGCAATGCCCACCAAATATACCTGGACTTGTGTTCCCCAAGGACATGGACTTAGGGTTTAACACAGTGGCCCCATGTTTGGCCTTTTCTCCTCCCCTCATCTATGCTGCGAGCAGCAAGGACACTGAGAAGACTGAAGACTCCAACACAGGAGACTGGCCCAGGTTTCAAGGGTGAAAACAGTGTGCCTATTAATAGGGTTGAGAGTTTAGACTGCATACTTATATTTTCTTTTCTTTTGATAACCACTGACTTTTTGCCTGTCACTTATAATCGCTTAAAATCCATCTTTTGTAGTCAGTAAACTTGTTTTACTGTTTATCTTTACCAGTGAGTTTGCCTGAAGTGTTTGGTAAATCTGCTCAGGTTTACAAAGGCTAGTGTTTATCCACTTTCCATTGTTGGGTGAACCAATTAATAAACTTGCACTGCTCATCTTGAGAAGTGGAAGACGGTATATTCCTGAGGTACAAGACTGGGAGCCGGGGAGATTCGGCTGGTGCCTTTCTCTGTGTGATTCATGAGTGGCTCTGGGAGTATTCATGCAATCAGGTTGGGTGTGGGGCTCCACATGCGGTTGTGCTGACTGATAACAGCGCCTGGAGGGGTTTGCTGCTTGTCACTAACAAAGCATTGTGAGAGACAGCCCAGGCTGGAGAGTTAAGGGAGCAAAGCAGTCCCCACAGTCCCAGGCTGCACCCTGGGGATCCCGTCACATTATTACCGTTGTTCAAGGCACTGGTGAGATCTCAACTAGAATACTGTGTGCAGTTCTAGTCTCCCATGGTTAAAAAAGATGACTTCAAACTGGAACAGGTGCAGAGAACGGTTACTAGGATGATCAGAGGAATGGAGAACCTACCTTATGAGAAGAGACTTAAGGAGCTTGGGTTGTTTAGTCAACCAAAAGAAGGCTGAGGGGAGATATGATTGCTCTCAATAAATACATCAGAGGGATAAATACCAGGAAGGGAGAGGAGTTATTTGAGTTAAGGTCAATGTTGGCACAAGAACAAATGGATATAAATTGGCCATCAACAACTGTAGGCTTGAAATTAGACAAAGGTTTCTAACCATTGGAGTAGTGAAGTTCTGGAACAGAATATCAAGGGGAGCAGTGGGGGCAAAAAGCCTAACTGGCTTCAAGACTGAGCCTGATAAGTTATGGAGGGGTATGATGTGATTACCTACAATGGCACGAGATGAGATACTAGATGGGGAGAGCTCTGAGTTACTACCGTGAATTCTTTCCCAGGTGTGTGGCTGGTGGGTCTTGCCAACATGCTATATTTGGGGTCAGGAAGGAATTTCCTCCCAGGTCAGATTGGCAAAGAACCTCAGAGTTTTTCGCCTTCCTCTGCAGCATGGGGCATGAGTAAATAGTGGATTCTCTTTAACTTGAAGTCTTTAAATTGTGATTTGAGGACTTCAGTAACTTAGCCAGAGGTTATGGCTCTATTACAGGAGTGGGTAGATGAGGTTCTGTAGCCAGCAATGGGCAGGTCAGACTAGATGATCACGGTGCTCCCTTCTGGTCTTAAATATCTGTAAACACATATACAGAAAAAAACCCTCTGATAAACTAAAACCAACTCCTCCCAATCCCCTGCAACACCAGGCTTCTATAGCCATTTCCCATCAACAACGCAGGTTTCCCAGGCCCCTCCTGCTGGATAGACATTTATAAATCAAATATTTGTATGTCTGTCTGAATAGTTTCTCACCAAACTTTCTTTAACAAAAATTACTTGCTCTCCCTTTCTTTTTGTTCTCTCTTCACCTGAGTTTCTCTCCACGTGCGGTTACCTGTTTCTTTCCTTTGTTTTGTTTTTTGTGTCAGCAAATTTTCTGTTCTACTTCAGACCTTTCGGTGTCTCTCTCCTTCTCTTTGTGTTCTTCAGCTTGCTCTGCCTGCTCCTTGCTCCCACATTCCCTCCTTCCTTCCTCCCCACTTATCCCTTTCTTTGATCCGCTACTCTTGACACAGTTTCTTTCCCTTGCTCACTATCCTCAGACTCTTCTTCCCCGATTTTTTTTAAATATCCAAATAATCCAGCAGTGTCTTGCTTTCACTTATTCTTTGTCCATGTAATTGCCCTCTAGGGGAACTAGTTATTTCACAACAGTCCTGGTAGAGAAACTGGGCAGTGGTGGCTGCACAGCTCGAAGGTTATTTACACAAATGGTTGGGGGTGGGGGATGAGGAGAACTATTGGGACTGAGGGGGTCTATCATTTCAGAAGGAAAGGAGAGAAAGTACATTACGAAGGTCCTCACCAGTGTTTACCAAAGGGAGCGGTGGTGTGGGCTGTGAAAGAGTAGGGAGGGGGTGGAAGATGTCTACATTCATATTTATAGGCCTTTAACACCCACATGGTGGAGCTGAAGGAGATGTGAATGGTTTTATTCTCCTTCAGGGAGGCTCATCTTTTGGAAGTTTGGGCGATGTTACCTGAAGGAACAAGAAAAAAACACACTATTTTTTTGGAGTGGGGAGAGGGGGTGTTAAGTGTTTGCCATAGCTGTCTGAGTGGAAACCAAACTCAGGTCTTGTGCTCTCTGGTAAGTTCATTGGCAGATAAGACTAGTTTCATGGAGAGCATAATTTAGCCTAGCCCTGCACCGGTGCAAAAGATGGAGGCAAAGTAACAGGGACCCTCTCTTCACTTCCACATGTGTGCAGGAGCAGACACAGTGTGCTCCCTCCCCAGACACCAGGACCACACAAAGCTATCCACACCAGCTCCTCCAAACTGAGTGGCAAGGCCAAGAGCATTAGAACCCTTCTGTTCCCCCCGCCCCTGTGCCCGGCAGACCTGAGTGAGTATAGAGGGGTGGTGATGCGACCATGCCCCAGACCCACAGTGCTCTGGGAAGCATTGTGCCTGAGACAGGGACAGAAACTCAATTACTGAGCACCTGAGCAAGGTTTTAAGGCTTGTCTACACAGGAGAGAGTTTTACCGGTTGCAATGGTAGAGTAAACTGCTACATTTACACTGATATAACTCTCCACATGGAACCGCTCGTTCTGATATTGTACTGGCTTTTAGTTTAGCTTAAACCTCTTCCAAAGTGACATAAGCTAGCCTGAACAAAGGCACTCATACTGGAATAGGGTTATACTGGTTTAACTACAGCCATTTAAATTGACACCTTAGTTTATACTGGTATAGCTTTCCTGTGGAGACAGATCTTTAGATTATATAGTCCTCCTTCCATGCCATCCCTATGCACAGACCTCACACCTAATCCCCATCTGAGAAACTCCTGCCACTTCTCATTCAAACCATTCACTTCTTCCACAAAGCCCATGATAAGACCGATCAATTAAGCAGAAAAATTAAATTGGCTACATTGGAGCCATCCAGAAAAGCCCAGATCAAAAACTATGTAATCACACCATCTTATTGGTGTAATTCTTGTCCTCCCGTTCCCCCCAGAGTTTGTTGCGTCATTTTCATAATTAGGTCATAAGATCCTTGGAGCAGGAATTTCTTTTATTATCTGTATTATAGTAGCACCAGGAGATCCCAAACAGGGACTGGGAACCCATAGTGTAGACCAGGGATCGGCAACCTTTGGCACATGGCCCGCCAGGGTAAGCCCCCTGGTGGGCCGGGCCAGCTTGTTTACCTGCCGCATCTGCAGGTTTGGCCGTTCGCAGCTCCCACTGGCTGCGGTTCACCGCTCCAGGCCAATGGGGGCTGCGGGAAGCAGCATGGGCCAAGGAATGTGCTGGCCACCGCTTCCTGCTGCCCCCATTGGCCTGGAAAGACGAATTGCGGCCAGTGGGAGCTGCGATCAGCCGAACCTGTGGATGCGGCAGGTAAACAAACCAGCCTGGCCCGCCAAGGGGCTTGGCCTGGCCCGCCAGAGGGCTTACCCTCGCGGGCCATGTGCCAAAGGTTGCTGATTCCTGGTGTAGATGCTGTACAAACATAACAGTAAGATGGATTGTAAACTCTTTGTGGCAGGGACTAAGACAAGAGACAACAGCTAGGTACAACAAATGGTTTGGAGGAGCACAATTCAGCAGCAAGGTGATGATCAGGGCACAAAGCATAGCTGTGTCACTTACTCTTTTGGTAAAGCAGCTACCACAGCTTTGATTTGCACCACAACATAATAATGCTGTACCTTTCCCACACTCCTTTGAGCAAGTCCCCAAAGTTGCTGCCCCTCAGATGGTGGCTTCCTGATTGCCCCAAAAAGTTCCAGTATTTATTAGGATCATAAAGTGGCAAAGTGAGTAGCCTTGCAGATCAGCACTGGTACGAGCCATATGGCTACATGGAAGAGGCGAGTTTCACTCTTCTTCCATACTGAATGAATTGCTAAGGCTTTTCAGCGTGCCTGCCTTATAGCTTAGCTATGCAGCACAGTCAGAATACTGAAAATGAACATAGAGACCCACCCAGTACTGAAATTAAAAAAAATCACTATGATCTACAATGTGCATGGATGCCCCTAATGAGGTTAATTTGGACATTCAGCTAAGTGGTGTAAATGTGGATATTTATTTTTGTTAACAGATTTCCATTGACTGCATAAAGGTCAGTGAGTGCTGCACCTTTCTTTAAAGCATAATTTATCTCTACCCTCTGGGCAAGCTCATGAAATAGCTGACAGCTTTCTGTATTTCTGCAGCACAATTTACAGCATGATCACCTTTTTCAAGAGGGATCTCTGTACCTACTTCAGAGTGCTCCTAATGATGAAATAAGTATGCTAGCATTAAAATGCATCTTTTGCCAGTAACAAGCAGCAGAAATCTTGAACACTCCCTAGGCTAAGGTTCGCAATCTATTTAAATTGGCCTTTCATGGCACAAGGTAAACAGCTTTAATTATCTGGACAAATAGTCAAAGTATTCTTACATTGTGGGGGGAGGTTAAATTCATACAGTCGGACCCCTCGACAAGTCTAGCAGATACTTCAGTGCTGAGACAGAAGTGGTTCGTACATAATAACTCTTATGAGCCCCCCAGTTTATGACAATATTATGAATGTCATAGTGTCAACTTTGAAGCTGGAGATTCCTAATCACAAATTAAAGAAGGTCAATTTATATTGGCCTGCAAATGTACTATACATAATGTAAGCGGACCACCAGCAATTATCAAAAGGAAAGGCTCTCACTGAGATATGTACCTATGAAAGTTATAGGCATAACACTTTATTAAATTAATCTGTGCAGGATACAGAAATATTGTTCTGCTGCAAGTCACGGAAGCAGTATTGGCCAACAAGTGCTGAGCCTAACTTAAGATTTACTAGGAACTGCATTTATTTTCCGCCCCTGCCACAGACCTACGATATCTTATGCAATATTTATTGTATCACTAGTGGTCTATGCTCTGTAGCTTTCCAATTATTTCTATTATGTGAACGAAGAGAAAAGTAAGGTAGAAATAAATATACTGTCTCTTTTTCAGATGAACTGCTGGAAATGTTAAAGGTGGCACCTGAAATTTATGGCTTTGAGAGCTCAATTACATGATCAAAGATTTGGCTGTCCAGCATTTTTAATTATATATATTTTCATATACCATCTTGCTATGGTCCCTGTGGAGTCAAAACATTGACTTCATCATTGCACTATCTCTAATGACATTAAAAGGAAATGTAAGTAAAATGCAACTTCAGCCTGGCTGCATTCATGTAGAAAGTGATTTATTAAGAGATGCTCATTGTGGCTGAAGCTTATTTGAATTACTATAGATGGCTGTAAGAGACTTCTGTGCATCCCAAATTATCTTGAGTCCTTTCTATGAAGAGTGCTGGAGAAATAGGCAATTCTTTATTTCTTTTACATACTCAGGGCTGCATTTTCAAGTGCTCCGCAACCAGAATTGGGGCCAGTTTTCTCCCATTTGGGCATCTAAAATAGAGCCCTATTTTAAAAGAGTTTAGCACTCATCAGCTCCCACTGTGTCACCTATGGCCAGATTTTCAAAAGTGCTCAGCACGCAGCATGCTGAGCACATTTGAAAATGTGGACACTTATTTAAGAACTCAGCTCCCATTTAGGGACTTAAATGCCTGGCCCTGATTGTAGGGGCCGAGTGCTTGTGAAAAATCTCGCTGAAAGGGCTAACTGGTGGCATTTAGCCATAGGCCTAAGCAGTGGTTAGGGCAAAGCTCACCCTCTTGGTGGGGCAAATCTCTCTCTGAATGTGCAGGAAGACTGATCAGGCTACACCAACCTTCAGTTCGTCCAATACGCTCCCACAGGGGTGGACAGTCTGTGCCACAGGCACACATGGGATGGGGCATGGCCAGAGGCCACTCAAAACAATTTGTTGCCATAGGTAAGTTTTCAGTGTTGCTACCCCCTCCCCCGCCATCATGACGGAGGAGCAGCCAGGTCAAACCTGCGGCCCTGCTGCCTCGGTCCACCTATAGCTAGAGCAGCCTCTGGGCATGACCTCACCTTCTCTGCAGCCTTCCCAGCACTTTAGGGATGCAGCAAGGGACCGCTGTTGACTACAATTGTGATAGGCCCTTGCATAGGCTTTGCAAGGTGAAGGGGTTGGGTTCCTTGCATCTCTGCCCCACCACAATCGCATACATGCTAGTAACAACAGCACAATGGCAACATGTTTCAAGCAAAATTCAAAGAAACATAAATGGTGACATTTACACAGTGCCAATAATTCCATTCTGCCTCCCTAAATGCCACTTGTTTGCATTGGATAAATCAGGTTATTAGTAAAACGGGTATTAAATATGAACTAGAAGAAATATAACTTGGGACAGTAACTACAACACAGCATGAGAACTAACCGGAACATTGTTTGCAGCTGGGAAATCTCACAGCAGGTCCAGGGTTGCCAACTCACATGATTTTATTTGTGTGTCTCACATTGTTTTTTCTAAAGCCCCAGCACCTGAAAATCTCAGTGTCAGAGGGGTAGCCATGTTAGTCTGTATCCACACAAACAACCAGGAGTCTGGTGGCACCTTAAAGACTAACAGGTTTATTTGGGCATAATCTTTCGTGGGTAAAAAACCCACTTCTTCAGATGCATGGAGTGAATATTACAGATACAGGCATAAATATATATTGGCACATGAAGAGAAGGGAGTTACCTTACAAATGGAGAACCAGTGTTGACAGGGCCAGTTCAGTCAGGGTGGATGACGAGGTGTCAATACCAAGAGAGGCAAAATTGCTTTTGTAGTGAGCCAGCCACTCCCAGTCCCTATTCAAGCCCAGATTGATGGTGTTAAGTTTGCAAATGAATTGTAGCGCTGCAGTTTCTCTTTGAAGTCTGTTTCTGACTTTTTTTGTTTAAAAATAGCTACTTTGAAATCTGTTATTGAGTGTCCAGGGAGATTGAAGTGTTCTCCTACTGGCTTTTGTATGTTACCATTCCTGATGTCTGATTTGTGGCCATTTATCCTTTTACGTAGAGACTGTCCAGTTTGACCAATGTACATGGCAGAGGGGCATTGCTGGTACATGATGGCATATATCACATTAATAGATGTGCAAGTGAATAAGCCTCTGATGGTGTGGCTGGTGTGGTTGGGTCCTATGATGGTGTCGCTAGAGTAGATATGGGGACAGAGAAGGCAACGAGGCTTGTTACAGGGATTGGTTCCTAGGATAGTGTTTCTGTGGTGTGGTGTGTAGTTGCTGGTGAGTATTTACTTCAGGTTCGGGGGCTGTCTGTAAGCGAGGATCGGCCTGCCTCCCAAGGCCTGTGAGAGTGAGGGATCGTTTTCCAGGATAGGTTGTAAATTGTTGATGATGCGCTGGAGAGGTTTTAGCTGGCGGCTGTATGTGATGGCTAGTGGTGTTCTGTTATTTTCCTTGTTGGGCCTGTCCTGTAGTAGGTGACTTCTGGGTACCCATCTTGCTCTTTCAATCTGTTTTCTCATTTCCCCAGGTGGGTACTGTAGTTTTAAAAATCCTTGATAGAGATCCTGTAGGTGTTTGTCTCTATCTGAGGGATTGGAGCAAATGCGGTTGTATCTTAGGGCTTGGCTGTAGACAATGGATCGTGTGATGTGTCCTGGATGGAAGCTGGAGGCATGTAGGTCAGTATAGCGGTCAGTAGGTTTCCGGTATAGGGTGGGGTTTATGTGACCATCACTTATTTGCACTGTAGTTTCCAGAAAGTGGATCTGTTCTGTGGACTGGTCCAGGCTGAGGTTGATGGTGGGGTGGAAATTTTTGAAATCCAGGTGGAATTCTTCAAGGGCCTCCTTCCCGTGGGTCCATATGAGGAAGAAGTCATCAATGTAGCACAAGTAGAGGAGGGGTGCTAGGGGACGAGAGCTGAGGAAGCGTTGTTCTAAGTCAGCCATAAAAATGTTGGCATACTGTGGGGCCATGCGGGTACCCATAGCAGTGCTGCACAAGAGATCCACTTTCTGGACACTACAGTACTTTGTGTCTGAATTCATGCACTTAAAGTGAAATCCTTGCTTCATTGAAGTCAATGGGAGTTTTGCCATTGATTTCAATACAGCCAAGATATTACCCTAGGGTTACAGTGTCTGCTGCCTCCCCTTCTCCCCCTCGCCACTGAGTTTTTGGAGGGGTGAGTGTGTGTGCGTGTGTGTGTGTGTGAAATGTTTCCTATATGTCTGTTATTAGCAATGTCAAATATTCCTCTGAGAGATTCTATATAAGGGCCCGATCCAAAGCCCATTGAAATCAATGGAAATATGCCCATCAGTTTCACCAGGGGTTGAACCAGACCTTAAATCCTTTAAAAGCAACAGCAATAATTTGAGATCCAAACATGCCTCCACTTTACAGACCTTTGGAGTTTCTGATCTTGCAAAAGCGAGACTCCAATTACTTCAATGGAATTACCCTTGTTCAGCACATACCAGAATCAAACCTAACTGCTGTCATTGTCTATTCTTGTAAATTACCAATATCAGAAATGCTGACTTTTGAGGCTAATGTTACAGAAAACATTAGAGCTTCCTGCATTATTATTTTTCTTCCCTGCCCTTGTCCCATATTTTGGCCTTGTCAAGATAAGTGGTCTACTTCCAATATAGGTAATGACAAGCTCTGACGTTTCATAGTTATGTGTATGTCTGATTATTTCATGAATGGCATGGAGAAAATATGCTGGTTATGAATGTCATATAGGAGGAGATGGAACAGCACACTTCTTTGTAGGTAAAGTAAATTTTAAATCATAAGTTTGAAAATATGTTTGTACCTCTGTGCACAAACCCACAGATGATTCAGCTGCAATTTGGAAAGTGCATTGTCTGAGCAGAATCTCCTCCCACTCCTTCTCCTGGTGTGTTGTCCAGAGAGAAGCTGCAGCCATGGCATTCTCTGCTATCAGTGCCAAAGCACACAGGTGATGCATTCAAAATGACTGACCAGATCCTGAAGGAAGGAGATGTCCGATTTTGTTCCATTAAGGACAGAACTGCTCCTGCAGATTAGCGATAAACATTCTTTCCGAAACACAGAACAAAAATATTCTATCGCATTTCTGAGCGGTACTGTGGATGTTGTCTAGCAACACTAACATTGATAAAACACTACAGCATTCTTATAGGACAGATAACTACCTGGGTGTCCAGTCATGTAGGAATCAGGGAAGCAACTTTTTCCATGCAAAAACTGGGCTACGTTATTCTGCTACAGGTTCTCTTTTAACATTTTATTTTAAAGTATTTTCTATTGTATTTGATCATCTCCCTTGTAGCCTAACACTTCACACACGTGAACAGATTTATCTGCCTCACTCCCTTGCAGGAGTGGGGTTTCTATGACCGCATTTGATAGACGATGAAACTGAGGCACAAGTTTTGGGCCTGAGCCTGCAAGATTCTTAGTACCTTCTGAAAGCCATTGAGCACCCTTCATTCCACTGCCATCAGCAGGTGTTGAGGGAGCTCAGCCCTTCACGGGATCAGGGCCTAACTGACTTACCAAGAGTCACAAAGTAAGTCTATGGCAGAGCTGGAAGGACCTGAGATCTTCTGAGTACCAGTCCAGTGCCATATTAAAAGGCCACACTTTCTCTCTGGTAACACCTGCATGGAAGGAAGAAACTCTGGCCCTGATCCAGCAAAGCACTCGAACACATGCGTAACTTGAGAGTACTTCTACAAGCTTGTGACTCATGCCAGCACTTCAGTGGGCCCACTATGGGATTGAAGTTACACGTGTAACCAAATGCTTTGCTGAATTGTGGCCTCCATGGGGCTATGCTTGTGGAGTTTATCCTGGGCTATTCAGTTGGAGATTCTCCCCATGGGGGAAAAAAATGAAGTATCTGGCTCAACCCCCACCCCCAGCATTCCACTAGGACCTATGTGGAGTGCATGGATGTGTGGGAAGTAGGGGTGTTCCACACTGCAAGGAGGGCACCACTGACACCCTTGGGCTGAATTTATATTTTAGTTTAAGCTGCATTGGTGCAAGGACAATGCAAGGTTTTCCGTAGGCTTAGTCCTGCCTTCTCATTCCCTGGCCTGCCCATATCTCCCATTCAAGCACAGAAACTCAAAAAGAGCAAGCTGTGGGGTGCAGGGAACATAAGAATGGCCATATTGGGTCAGACCAATAGTCCACCTAGTCCAGTATCTTGTTGTCTGACAGTGGTCAATGCTACGTGCCCCAGAGGGAATGAACAGAACAGGGCAATTATCGAGTGATCCATCACCTGTCGTCCAGTCCCAGTATCTGGCAAACAGCGACTTAGGGACATCCAGAGCATCAGGCTGCATCCCTGACCATTTTGGCTAATAGCCATTGAGGGACCTATTCTCCATGAACTTAGATCATTCTTTTTTGAACCAGTTATACTTTTGGCCTTCACTACATCCCCTGGCAATGAGTTCCACAGATTGACTATGAGTTGTGAGAAGAAGTACTTCCTGATGTTTGTTTTAAACCTGTTGCCTATTAATTTCATTGGGTGACTCCTAGTTCTTGTGTTATGTAAAGGGGTAAATAACATTTCCTTGTTCACTTTCTCAACACCACTCATGATTTTATAGACCTCTATCCCATTAGTCATCTCTTTTTAATATCTCCTCATATGGAAGTTGTTCCATACCCCTAATCATTTTTGTTACCCATATCTTTTCCTTTTCCATCTCTAATGTATCTTTTTTGAGATGGGGTGACCAGAACTGCACACACTATTCAAGATGTGGGCATTATGACATTTATTGTCTTCTTATCTATTCCTTTCCTAATGGTTCCTAAAGAAAAAGGGACGACTGACCCTGCCCTGCTGGATGAGCAGCGGGAGAACTGTTCCTAGAGGTTTCCCTCTGAGCGTGGAGCCAAAGTGCATAGCCAGGCTGTCTGTTAACACCAGGCTAGGCTTGAGATTAATTACACAGAAGTCAAGAAATGCAGATTTGAGGTTCCCACAACAGGGTTAACCGGGCTCCCCCATGTGCACCAATTACAACAGGCTATTTCATTAGAGTCTAATAGGAATTTGGATCACAGCCTCATCCAGTATTTGCTGATTTTTCACCTAGCTAATCCACACTTGTAAAATATTTGCTAAGTAACTTGTCATTTTGCACCACATGACAGGCCCAACCTTTCATCCATTCTGAGGATACTGACTCTTTAAGGATTGCTTAACCCCCATCCTTGTCCAGGTGTAAACATGCATGGGATTTCCTTCACCCCAGTCCCTCTTTAAAGTTACCTTGGCTGTGGGAGTTTTCAACATTTCTTTTAAAAAAGATTATTTCTTCCTTTTCTGATAGCTGAGTAGCACTGTCCCTTGCCAGGCTTGGTTCATTGGCACTAAGCAGATTATGATGCCCACAATTGGCTTGCTCAAGTTACAGAATGTTTACGCTAACAATTTGGAGAAAATGACACCGATGGGGTCTCCAGGAAGTAAAGTGCCAATGCAACAGCTTTAAAAAGCTGCAAGAACTGTGAATATAGTTCTCAGTGAAAGCAACAGCCTTATGTACTGGGTTAATAAAAGGAAGCCATTCAGAGCATATAAAGTACATTCTACTTGTGGGACCTGCCTGCTAATCCAAGGCTGTGCTAAAGCTATAAGTTCAGCTTCATTCATTTACTAAATATCTAGAGAGCCCAGATATACCAGTGTATTGAAATGTTCCCTCAAAGTGCCATTTAATAATAGATACACATACACGGGTCAGTCTTTTCATTAAGTCTCCATTTAGATCCTGATCCCACAAACACTTACGCATGTGCTTAACTTAACTCACGTGAGTAGCCATGTACAGGATCCAAGGAAGGGGAGGCCAAAACCAAACAAAAACCATGTCCCCTTTAAGAAGGCCTCCAGACCAAGCTGAGGCAGCATCCTAGTTCACCTGTTGTTCTAGGAGGCAGGTTGGCTTTTTCCCTTTCCTTTAGTCTTCAGGTCAGGGAAGGAGCAGCTTATCCAAGGTCATAAGGCCCTTATCTCAGGATATGTCTACACAAGGATAAATGCCCTGCAGCTGGGCTAGGTCAGCTGGCTCAGGCTCTCAAGGCTTGGGCTTGTGGAGCTAAAAATTCCTGGGTAGATGTTCAGGCTTGAGCTGGAGCCTGAGCTCTGGGACCCTCCACTCACACAAGGTCCCAAAGTTCAGGCTCCGGTCTACAGAGCAATTTTTCAGCCCTGGAGCCTGAGCCTCACGAGCCTAGATCAGCTGACCCGGGCCAGCCACAGGTTTTTGATCCCTGTGTAGAGAACAATCAACACACTCAGAAAACAAAGTCCAGTGCCCTGGAACTTGGGGCTACAATCCATAGTAGCCAGCATGCCCCAAGCACATCTTTCTCTGTTTATATCTAGCGCCAGGGTGCTCCTTGATTGCACGTTGGTGCTTTTGCTGCAAGGTGCAGAATGTCCCTTAAATGGGCTGTAACCCTCTACCCAGTAACCCTCATGGGGCTACTCACATGAGTCAAGGTAAGCATGTCCATAAGTTTCAGAGTGGTAGCCATGTTAGTCTGTCTCAGCAAAAACTTTATGTCCATAAGTGTTTGCAAGATTGGCGCCTTAGACTGTACCCATATGTGTCTTTAGGGCAGTGGTTCTCAACCTGCGGCTCAATCAACACACAGCTCAGCCCACGTGACATCCTCAGGGCCATATAGGTAGTATATATATTGTGTGGATGTGGCTCACATAACACACAGAGAGTTGCATATGTGGCACACAATGGTAAATAGGTTAAGAACTGCTGCTTTACGGTCTGATCCTGAATGGATCAGAGAGCAGGATTTTCAAAGGAGCCTAACAAAGAGAGTTAATTGTCTGATTCTAAGAACAGCCACACTGGGTCAGACCAATGGTCCATCTATCCCAGTATCCTGCCTTCTGATAGTGGCTGGTGCCAGATGATTCAGAGGGAACGAACAGAACAGGGCAATTATCGAGTGATCCATCCCCTATAATCCAGTCCCAGCTTCTGGCAGTCAGAGGCTTAGGGACACCCAGAACATGGGGTTGCAATCCTGACCCTCTTGGCTAATAGTCACTTATTCTCTTGAAATTCAGCGAGTTGGGCATCTAATTCCCTCAAGCTCCTTTGACAATCCCAGCCAGACTGCCTCCTGGGAGGTGGTGAGTGTCCTCAAAGGAAGTCTGAAAACAAACAGTTCTAAAGCAAAGACAGGAGTAGGGAGGAAACCACCAGGAGAACATTGACTGAGAATCTCAACGGCAAGACAGATCACCCTTTAATAAATCGCACACGTGCATGCAAAGCGTTACCATATGCTCAAACACTGAATATTTATTTTCATATCCCTGTGGGGAGGGGAACTCCTAATCAATGATTTGCCCTTATTGCAACTACTTTTAGGACTCACACAGTATTTTCCTTTCAGTTACAATGAATCTGCGCAGCTAATCTGTACAGTGCTTAGGCTTCCTTTGCACATAATTCGGCAGCTGACAAATACATAAACAAACATCTTTTAAAAGTTCACATGGACGCCCCAGCCATCGCTTTATCAAATGCATCTAAATCACTTACTCTAAGCACTTTCTATATTTTAGCTTTATTTCTATTTATGGCCTGATCCAAAGGTCACTGAAGCCAATCAGCCCATAAACCTCGAGGGCCAGATTCTGTGCTACAACTCTCTAAAGCAGACGGCTCAGTGGCAGGTTGCCAGAATTTTCAAAGTCCACACGCCTGAAATAGGTCTTTAAAGCAGCCCAAAACTCATGGGGGGCAGGGTTAGAGCACGGGGCAGAGTATGGGGGCAGGCGTGGTTTGTCACAGTCATGCTGGGTGCAGCACGGTCAAATTAAAAGAAAAAAAAGAGAGAAAATGTGGTCCTTAGACTTCAGCACAAAAACCCACAGGCCACAACTGGGTTAAAAAACAACCAAGCTTTAAAAAGTCAGCCCAAAGTTGCATGTTGTCAGCTACCTTTTCAAACTCAGTTATGCCTTTGCATCTTCCAAGTTCTGCTCCAAGGGTTGAAGCAGCCCGTTTATGTTCGAACAGCCCACCAGCACAAACACTTTTATTGAAACAGTTTTCCTAAATCTAAAAAAAAAAAAAAAAAAAGGGAAAATGTTGTTAAATACACACCAATATCAGTGTTTCCTGCATAAAACAATTTTTTGACACACTCTAGATTGGAGCTTTTTGCTGCCTATCAGATTGGGCCTGGGCCTGAGACTTTCAGCATAGAGTTTCCAACTCTCTTATGGGCTTGTGTTAGCTTTGAAAACTATCTCATCGTCACCTCTCTGTAATGCTCTCTGCTGAAACAATGGGGATTAAATACCTCAGTTGCGTATTATACAGGAGAAACAAAGATATATTAGAAAGGCAAATCTCTCAAGGAAAACTGCCAAGAATAGTTATCTCAATCATAACAGCACATCCTATGATGTTTAGATGGATTACTAAAAAGGTCTAACCCAGATGCAGGTATGGTACCTTTAAACCCTTGTATTCTCTTTGGGCAATTCTGGTAAGGAACAGTGAAACACTGGTGTTTGCAAAACCTAGACGAGAAGCCTTAGTCAGTTAAAGTGAAGTCTTTATCCATCATAAAGGCACTATATGAGACAAGAGTTCCCCTTTGCACATCAGCAGGCCATGACAAGTGATTCATAACAAGAAACTGAAATAAAAACACAGGGCTAAATCTATCCCTGGTGTATTGAAACTGTTATGAATTTTATGGGATGAATTTGCCCCATAAAGTTTAATTCAGAAAAGAGCCAACTCCTAATAATTCAAAGTGATAGTTTATACTAGATAACTTCCTACTCAGCAGCTAAAAGTAATTGCATAAATAAAACAGCTTGGAAAAGCCACACAATACAAAACACAGTTTAGATTATAAAAACATAGAAAATCTGCATACTGACAAGAGTTTATCCAAAACATAACAGCCTGAAAAATGAAAAAGTGGTTGAGCCAAAACTGCATAAAAAACCCAATTCCAAACAATGTATCCCACTTAAAAGTAATACAGAAAAGACATTCATTCCCTACAGAGTGTTATGTTCCACCTATGTTACGTTCTCAGCATACACACAAAGAAATTAGATAAGAACACAAAATACTCTTGCTGGAAGGTTGCAATATAACCGAATTTATTGATTGGAATTCAGAACAATAACACCCAAGAACCTGAAACAGAGAGACAAAGCAGGCTGCTCCCTGAAACAGAGAGGCATAACTCACTTCATCTTGCTGGAAGCTGCAGACTGACTGCTAGGTCCAGATTGCAGGCTTCCCTTGGGTCTCCCTAGCCTGCAAGCAGAGCCAGGAAATCCCCTGAAATTTAAAGTGATAGCCTACAATTTTAACACAGTTTTCAATACACTGGTCTGGAATATGGAAATTTGTATAGCATTCCACGAAGTGGTCATAGAAGCACAGCATAAATGTGATAAAACTCTCAAACTTATTCAGATATTTAAATACCAAAAGAAATAGGTCCCCACAATATATAATCCTACATTAAGACAAAATATAGGATTCTTCTCTTTTTTTGAGTGTTTGCTTTGCAGCACTGGAATTATAAAGGGGGAAAAGACCCTATTAATGTGAAAGTAGATCCCAAGCTCCGTTGGTGGAGAGAGCACTCACACAGCGGTAAAAGCAGAAGGCATATTTTCCCCATTCATTATGGTATCTGTATTTATTTGAGGGGAGTGGATGGATCAAAGCTATTGATATTGAAAAAAAGCACACCTGTGGATACTAGTATCATGGGGCTGATGAGCCAGGCACAAAACTTGCCAAGGAAGGAGTTAACACTTTGTCTTGAGCAGCCAAATCCCTGAACTAGATGTCATCAATCTACCTATCAAGCTTAATGAAACAGTAGGAGTTCCTTGAGGGAATGGAAAAGCCTAACTGGTTGCAGACACCTGATTTCCTAGCGGATGGGGAATATAAACCAGCAGTGTTCTTAAGAGGCCTGATTCTCCACTGCCTTGAATCGAATATAGTCATCTACACCTGTGCTGAGTGGGTGTAAAAGGTGATTGTTCTGATCTGGTAGAGCTATATGCCCACTTTGCACTGGTCCAAATGACTGCATGATGTATCAGGCAATGGAGAATAACACCCAGTGTGTCTCTTTAGTTTTCATCTCAGCCACAGGAAGCTCTATCTTTTATGTTTAGACACTGAGCTGACAGGAGATCCTAGGTGTCATTTGTTGCCTTTTTGCAAAGGGGGTATACAATACTCCCAAATGTGAATGGCTTTACAGCTATTTTGCAGCACTCAAGGAGCAGGACACTGGAGGATCAGGCCACCCAACAACTGACTAAAGTCCTGTGATGCAGCTTCCTTTTTCCTTGTAACTAACTTCTCCAGCAACCGACTCATTGCAAGCTGATGGTGTAAAACTTCTGGAGAAATGCCTGGTAAACACAAGTGTTTCCATATTAATGCATCTCTATTTCAGAGATCTAAAAATTTTGCATGTGTTAAGGGACATCTAGGCACCTGGAAGCACCAAAAATCAGATACAGGGTCTACAGGAAAGCAGTGGCTGTATGTCTAGTCTGCTGGATGTGCCTGCAGGCCTAGAGATGGGTGGAAACACATTAAGAAACAAATTATAAAATGTCTGACCTTTAGCAAAACACTGTTTAACTACCAACGTGGAAGATGGAATGGAGGGTTAAATTCAGAAATGACACCAATCAGTGGGATTAGCAATATTTTGGAAGAAAGACTTAAAATTTTGTATGATCTTAAAAGTCACTTTCATTAGATTCACAGCAGTTTTACTCTGAAAAGTGACTATCTGAATACAGATCTCTGCATTAGGAGTCCTATATGGGACTTCAGTGACAAAAAATAAGTTTTTGCTGCTTTACTCTCCTGTTAGCTTTGTAGAGCTGCACTCTGTTCCACTTTGTGCACCATCAACAGAATTATTTACCAAGCTGCAACTGGAATAGTCATTGTTTGAAGACACTGTGGGTTATGTAGGTATAATTGAGACCATAATTTGGTTTGCAGAGCCTTAATTTTGCTGATGATGCCTCTCAGAACCTGGCCAAGTTTGCCAGGCTGGCAGTTAATACCCATAGAATGAGAACATATGATCTCAAAATTGAGGGGAAATAAATATGAAGCCCTATTATACCATTTTAAGGTCCATTTTCCAAGCAGACCTGAACTGTAAAGGAACTATCAAGCATACAAAAGTAGAATGGAGGGATACTACCACACTAGAGAGAATTGATATATTCAAGCTAATAACTAACTCAGATCACCCACTCATCCCCCAGACCAAATCTGAACTCTTTATACATTCAGACTGAGTAAAATAATTCCCTGTCTACTTCCATTTCTACTGCCTACTGCTTCCCAAATGATCCCTCTTTCCACACCACCCCGATCTTCATCAATTCTCCTGCTCTTCTGCCACACTCCTATTGCTATTTCCAGTCCATAAGATCCTGATTCTGTTCTCCTGGATCCAGTACCTGTCACTCTCTCACTCCCTCTGCTCCTAATTCAAAGCATATATTTGCACATTTAGAGGTCAAACCACCATTGAGGTATAAAATGGAGAAACATTGATGGGGTGTCAGTTCTAGTGGATCATAAACCATGTGTCATTGTTACATAAAAGACAAATGCTGTATTGCGTGTTAATAACAATATCACTTTAAAACTAAGCACTGTTCACCCTCACAAAGTTCCCCATTCAATTTGCCTTTTGAAAAATGTGGCAGCCCAAACTGCAGAGAGTTCGGAGGACAGCAAAGTAAAAGTAAATGGTCTGGAAAATAAAAACTGATATGAGAAAATTCAGAGCTAGACATTTTACATAAGAACATGAAAATGGCCATACTGGGTCAGACCAAAGTTCCATCTAGCCCTGTATCCTGTCTTCCGACAGTGGCCAATGCCAGGTGTCCCAGAGGGAATGAACAGAACAGGTAATCATCAAGTGATCCATCCCCTGTCGCCTGCTCCCAGCTTCCGGCAAACAGAGACTAGGAACACCATCCCTGCCAATCCTGGATAATACCATCGATGGACCTATCCTCCATGAGTTCATCTAGTTCTTTTTTGAACCCTGTTATAGTCTTGACCTTCACAACATCATCTGGCAAAGAGTTCCACAGGTTGACTGTCCATTGTGTGAAGAAATACTTCCTTTTGTTTGTTTTAAATCTGCTACCTATTAATTTCATTTGGTGACTCCCTCATTCTTGTGTTGTGAGAAGGAGTAAATTACACTTTTGTATTTACTTTCTCCACACCAGTCATGATTTTATAGACCTCTATCACAATGGTTCCCAACCAGGTGTCCGGGGCCCCCCTATGGGCCCCTGAGCAGGTTTCAGTGGGGCCTCCAAGCAGGTCCAGCATTAGACTCGTTGGGGCCCAGGGCAGAAAGCCAAAGCTGCACTGCATGGGGTTGAAGCCTGGGGCTCTGAGGCCCACCACCCAGGGCTGAAGCTGAAGCCTGAGCAATGTAGCTTTGTGGGGGCCCCTGTGGCATTGGGTCCCAGGCAATTGCCCTGCTTGCTACCCCCTAACGCCTGCCCTTGCTTTTATAAGCAGAAAACCAGTTATTGTGGCACAGGTGGGCTGTGGAATTTTTATAGCATTTTGGGGGAGGGGTCTCAGAAAGAAAAAAGTTTGAGAACCTCTGCTGTATCATATCCCCGTTAGTCATCTCTTTTCCAAGTTGAAAAGTCCCAATTTTATTAGTCTCTCCTCAGACGAAAGTTGTTCCATATTCCTAATAATTTTTGTCGCCCTATTGTGAACCTTTTCCAATTCCAATATATCTTTTTTGAGATGGGGCAACCACATCTGCACGCTGTATTCAAGATGTGGGTGTACCATGGATTTATACCGAGGCAATATGATATTTTCTGTCTTATTATCTATCTCTTTCTTAATGATGCCCAACATTCTGTTCGCTTTTTTGACTACCGCTGCAGATTGGATGTTTTCAGAGAACTATCCACAATGACTCCATGATCTCTTTCTTGAGTGGTAACAGCTAATTTAGACCCCATTATTTTATATGTATAGTTGGGATTATGTTTTCCAATGTGCATTACTTTGCATTTATCAGCATTGAATTTCATCTGCCATTTTGTTGTCCAGTCACCCAGTTTTGTGAAATCCTTTTGTAGCTCTTCACAGTCTGCTTGGGATTTAACTATCTTGAGTAGTTTTGTATCATCTGCAAATTTTGCCACCTCACTGTTTACCCCTTTTTCTAGATCATTTATGAATATGTTGAATAGGACTGGTCCCAGTACAGACCTCTGAGGGACACCACCTCTCTCCATTCTGAAAACTAACCATTTATTCCTACGCTTTGTTTCCTATCTTTTACCCAGTTACCAATCGACGAGAGGATCTTCCCTCTTATCCCATGACAGCTTACTTTGCTTAAGAGCCTTTGGTAGGGACTTTGTCAAAGGCTTTCTGAAAATCTAAGTACACTATATCCACTTGACCCCCCTTGTCCACATGCTTGTTGACCCCCTCAAAGAATTCTAGTAGATTGGTGAGGCATGATTTCCCTTTACAAAACCATGTTGACTCTTCCCCAACAAATTATGTTCATCTATGTGTCTGACAATTCTGTTCTTTACTATAGTTTCACCCAGTTTGCCCGATACTGAAGTCAGGTTTACCAGCCTGTAATTTCCGGGATCACCTCTGGAGCCCTCTCATGTTCACCTTTTGCGGCTAGAATACAAAGGGGCTAGGTAGCAGAGAGAGATGTTCTTTATCCATTGCTGAAAAAGGTTAGCTAAGTCGTTATGGTTTGCAATGTGAATTAAATGAGTAATTAGTGCAGACAGCTTGGGATTGTGTATGAACTTTCTAAAGCTATGCTAGTGCAAACCAGGCTCCTGTCTCCTTGTAACAGGAACAGTCTTCCACATTTTGGGGCTAGAGAAAAAGATGGTTGAAGAGAGACATAATTAGCCACTAGCCTTTATAACATCCTGTTGTAGACAATTATTGTACTGGGACAGAACAAGAAGTGGTAGCTTCAGGTGCAAAAAGGAAAATGTAATTTGAATGTTAGGGAAAACTTTCTAACATAAAGCACAGTAAGGCAGTGAGTAAGCTGTAGGAAATTATGAAATTATGATCACCACAGAGACTTAGGGTCAGAATAGGTATCCCTATCTACTGGGAATGGGTTAGGAAGAATTAAATCATATCTGCCCCATAAGAGCATAAACCAACTTCTTCATGGAGCCCCTTCTCATCATCTGTGATCCCCACAACCTCCTCACTTTTTTGTTCTGTGTCTTACCTAGTTTTGTGTTTGTTTTACTTTATTTAGATTGAAAAATCTTTGAGGCAGGGAATGTGTGGGAGTTGCTGCTACTGCCCCAGCAGATAGAGAGAATGGAAACCCAGCAGAAATAGTGGAACTGGGGTATGCTGCTTTAGAGGTTTTAGATCCCCCCCCATTTCTTCTGGACCTTGCTGAAGTTTCTTCCTAGGGCTGTGCATCTATCCAGGATAATAATAATAATAATATATGGAGATACCCTATCTCCTAGAACTGGAAGGGACCTTGAAAGGTCATTGAGTCCAGCCCCCTGCCTTCACTAGCAGGACCAAGTACTAATTTTGCCCCAGATCCCTAAGTGGCCCCCTCAAGGGCCGAACTCACAACCCTGGGTTTAGCGGGCCAATGCTCAAACCACTGAGCTATCCCTTCCCCCAAAGGGACTGCAAGAGCTATCCCTCTTGCTTTTATCATTTGATAATGATAAAAGCAAGAAGGGGTTGGATGGGAGAGATGAATATTGATCTGTTTAGTTATGTTTCTATATTTCTGCCAAGGAATTGGAATAGACCGGGGTGGCCAACCTGAGCCTGAGAAGGAGCCAGAATTTACCAATGCACATTTCCAAAGATCCACAGTAATACATCAGCAGCCCCCCATCAGGACCCTCCCATCCCCCGCTCCTAGTGCCTCCCACCCACCCACAGCTCTGCCGATCAGCCTTGGCATGCAAGAGGCTCTTGGGGGGTGGGGAGGAGCAAGGGCACGGCAGGCTCAGGGGAGGGGGCGGGAAGGGGTGGAGTGGGGGCAGAGCCAGGGGTTGAGCAGTGAGCATCCCCCGGCACACTGTAAACTTGGCACCTGTAGCTCCAGCCCCCGAGTCGGTGCCTATACAAGGAGCCGCATATTAACTTCTGAAAAGCCGCATGTGGCTCTGGAGCCACAGGTTGGCAACCCCTGGAATAGATAAAGAGAAATACTAATTCATTCTAGTTCCATAGTTTGGTTTGGTATTAAAGAGGCCTCCTACTGGAAAATCTACCACAGTGAAAAGAGAGCAAATTTCAATATCTACCAAGAGTGCAAAGTTATCAAAAGGCCTTAAATAAACAATAGCCAATGGAACAATTAAGACTAACATGTCAATCCTTGCTTGGATCCCAGGTTCATTTGGGCCAATTTTACCTTACTCTTGTTTAGAATGAATCTGCCATTTACAGGATAAACCTTTATATTACTTGTCTCTAGGCACAGATTTTGTACTGTTGTGGAATTAGTTTTTTGTGTTTTTTTTTTTTTTTAAGTATGGCATATTTGCTAAGCGTTTTCCTTAAGGTATTATATACAGATAATTATATTCCTATGTTGGTTTAAGGAAGTGCTCTTCTTTGTGTATTTTCATTAGTTCAGGATCATTTTATAGATTTTTAATCACTAATTTTATTACTTGAAGTATAGCTTGTATCAAATGTATAGTAGCCCCCAGTATTTGATTAAATATTTGGCGATCCTACATAAGAACAGTATTACTACCCCTTGCATGACAGTGATTGTGGAATTTGCTTTCTAGCAAATGCATCTGTCCAGATTTTGTATTTACATGGAAGACTTAGAATACAGTCTGTTGTGGAATTAGCAAAGCAATAAGTACTGAATGTGCACTTTCAAGAGTTTTGACATGTTTCAGTAAAGAAAATATTTTTACATTAAAAATGAACTCTTCAGAACTTATTTCCTTGTCAAGACACACAATGTGTGTGATGACACATCTGTGCCAAAGGCAAGCAAGCAAACAAACCAAAAACCAAATCAGAACAAAAGCAGGCGCTGCTCCTGCCCCATTGACTTCAATGCAGCAGGAACTTAGAACATCAACACTTTTGTATTGGTAGAACATACACTATATACCCCTATGTGCACATATAAATATAGGGTGATCCATAGTGGTTACATTAAAAAAATATTCTAACAAGAGACTCCCATACATTGGCCACAATGTACTTTGAAGCGTGGGGTGGAGAGGAGGGAGCTGTGGGGAGCTCTCTCTGGAATTAAAAATGAAAACAAACACCTTAGTGCAATCTAGTGGATTATGGGCCAGCTCAAACTCCCATTGAAGTCAATGGGAACCTTTGGGCTGACTTTAATGCACCCTGTAAAAGCTTTCCTCCTCGGAAGGATTTCTATGAACCCCATGGATAAGTCACATAAGCTGGGATGAGGTAGCAGTGTCCAGAGAGAGGTTGATTCCATCTAAAAAACAGCCCAGCGTCAGTTGGGTGTTGCAATTTTAACACAGAGCTCCTAACAGTCCCTGAGAGCTGCTTCCAGCACATTACTGATCCACGGGCAGATTTGCTTTTCTGCAGATTACTAGTGTAGAGAAATTATTCTAAAATCCCCCCCTGGCTTGGTGGGTGGATGAGACTGTAGTGGGAAGGTATGATGGGGTCTGTTAGGCCTTCTCTGCCTTCTGCTGGAGGGGCTCGCACCCTGATACCCCCTATTTAAGGATAACATGCTCAGACTTGGCTATTGATGCAATTTAGTTCTGCAGAGGCATAGAAGGGCAAGAGATGACCCTGACCAATCGGGAGCCAGCGGGGCAGATAAAGCTCACCTACGTGCTCTGAAAGGCAGTGCTGAGTGATTCTGGGATGGGGAGGAGCTTCTCAGTACTAGTCCAGAACTCCAGGGTTAAGTCACATCCTTTGCTTAAACACTGTGACTATGCTGTCACGTGTGTGTGTGTGTGAGAGAGAGAGAGAGAGAGAGAGAGAGATTAAAGGTACAGACAAACAAATCTTGAGTTTATTTTTAACTGCTGCTTAACTTGTGGCATGGGCTGTTGTTTGTTTACAATACACCTCTACCCCGATATAATGCTGTCCTCGGGAGCCAAAAAATCTCACCGTGTTATAGGTAAAATCGCATTATATTGAACTTGCTTTGATCCACCGGAGTGCACAGCCCCACCCCACCCGGAGCCGCTGCTTTACCGTGTTATATCCGAATTCGTGTTATATCGGGTCGTGTTATATCGGGGTAGAGGTGTATTTACAACAGTTATGTGCTAGCCACTTTCCTCAGAAAAAACAGCTCTTACTCTGAGGAGCTCATGCTCTAAGTCAGACACACCAGGAGACAGAATATAGGAAGGGGGACCACAATAAACTGTTCATACACAGTCAGCTCAATTGACTGTAAGCAGCACGGCAGAAGTGAGATTTTAAGAGGGAACTAGAATGGTCAGTGTTAATTGTTAAAACCAAATATCTAGCATCATAGCTTCCCTCTCGGGGGTAGATTTAAGAATGCATTTTTGTTTTGCAGTGCATGAATGTAGTTGCTAAACACAGGGAAGAATTTTTACCCCAAATTTACCCAAAATAACTTTCTAGCTGAGACTATTATTTGAAGCACATTTATGTTTTTGTTGGAAGATCAGGGTCGCAAGACATCATTTAAAAAATTACTATGTGATTATCTGAGCCACTGTTTTCCAAAAGATGTCAAAGATCATCATATGTTGAACCTCTATCTGGCTCATTTAAAACCATTTAGAACTTAGTTTCCAAAAGAAAATATGCTTAATATTGTCCTTGCTTATGAGCAGACAAGCAGGGTTTGGATTGTTGGAAGGGGTTGTTAGAGAATTCAGGTGATAACCACAGACACAAGGTTGATCTGGGGGAAAATGATTATTTTAAGAAAAGCATTCTCAAATGTTTTATTCCAATAAATTCAAGAAATTCATATCCGTTGACTGGAAGCTGGGCAAAACGTGAAAATGGTTACATGAGTAATTGATGTGAAAGATATCACAAAATTTGTCAACTACATAATTCAATCAGCTCTACTGTATTCCTAGTTGTTAGTTTCCTGTGTCTGCAGTCTGGTTCCCCTTTTGTTGAGATAGTCTAACTCTACCCCTTTAAAAAAATATAGCCTCACCCCAAATTTCCCTATGCCTAGTAAATGTATAAACCTCTTCTCTTTACCCCATCTTCTTATTCACTCATTGCAACTCTGAAGTCATCCTTGTCTAGATGGCTTTATGCCTGGAACTGCACTTTCATGGAGGCTCTGGTCCTAGGCCTTTTTCCTAAATATAGCTTTTAAGACTTCATTGCAACCCGTTGCTGTGTCATGGGTACCAATAGGCACCATAACCACAGGCTTATCCTAAATGTCATGAGCTTTGCCACTTTCACATCTGGCAGGCATGTCACTGAAGAGGTCGTGCAGTCACAACATACACAGCCAGCCGTATGTCTAATAATCAAATTTTCTTCCACCCTTAGTCTACAACTCATGACTGTAAATCTATCTCCTGCAGTGATCTCCTAGGTTTATATATAATCTGCTTCCTCTGTGGTAGGACTCTCTCATCTACGGGAGTTTGTCCCACATTTGCACTTTGACCACTTCCATCAGGTCTCCCCTTCCTCTGGGTAAGTAGAGGAGCACATAAGTCTCTTATTTCCGTCTTGTTAGTTTGTTTTCCTTCTGGGAGAAGTAAATTACAATTCTTCCTTCCCAGCACACACGCTCAGCTAGATTTAATATTTTAATTGTGATTGAAAATAGGAACAATTCCAAAATAAAGCTTTATTGTGTTACACCTAAGTTGTGCCACAGCAGTGGCGACATGACACAACCTACAGCCGGTGTTACCCGGGGTTCCCTAAACCCAAAGCTCTCAGTAATTTTACTCTCTGTGAGGCGGTGTAAGGAAATATATCAATGGAAATGCAGCTTGTCCATCTGCTAGGTGGTTGGCATAAATCACAGAAAGTCAAGTGCTTTTACTTAAAGCCTTTTCTTTATTCATCTCCAGCACTCCCACAGGAAAGCCTTCACTCAAAGCTTCTCCTTTATTTCATCTCAAGCACATACAAACACAATAGGCTATAGAGCATCGCCAAACAATAGTTACCCATGGTCTGGAGGGGTCTCGAGTGGCCAAATGACAAGGTTTAAGTGGCCAGCTACCAGCCTGAAACTGGGGATTCCAAGAGATGTCCGGAAGGTCAAATCCAAATTCCTCAGACCTGTCTGCCCCTTTTAAGTTAGTAACTGCTACAGTTTTATCAACAATATATCAATCAAAGAAAAAACATTAAGCAAGGACTTTTTAAGCTGTTAGTCCTGCAGCTGTATTTCCACACAACAACAGTCCAAAGATATAGCTAGACTTCCTGTTTTTTCACAGACGCTTACCCTAGCGTATCAGGGAGGACACAGAATCAGGCTCACTCCTTGTGATTGCTGTCGGCTTTGCCTTAGTTATGCTAAGTTTCTGCAAAGGCTACTAAATAGCTACTTTTATCAATAAGCAAAATAATCAATATTCTAGTACTGGCAGTGGCCTAGGCGTTCTGCTGTGCTGCCAATGTCTCCCCTAACACTGGTATCATAGAAAAGCCAAAAATCAAGTGGATGATATCCTATTGTGGCCTTACTTTTGTACTTAATACAGCATGCTGAAACCCCTTTTAACAATTTGGATAAACAATTTCCATTCTGTTCAAAAAGAATCCAGAGAAATCCTCACACATTTTGATCATCTTGGAAGTCCAATATCAGAAGGTGGTAAATGAATACTCAGAAATATTTCCGAGTTGATTCATTCAGGGTCCAAGCTGAAGCCCAATGAACTCAATGGATAGACTTGCTGACTTTGATAAGCTTTGGATGAGGCTGGTGCGTCTCAGCTTTTGAAATTTCAGCATGCCAGTCTGACTATTGTGGTCACAATTTCCCTTTAGCTAACACACGGGAACAGAATCTTAATAATTTAGTTTGTATTAGTTCTTGATGAAAAGAACAAAAAATATCGTAGGACAAAAAAACCATGAAAGCCAGCTACCAAATATATTTTAAAATAATGTTCATAACCCCAAGAAAAAACAACAGGACCATTCTTGTGCCCAATCATATCCTCACTGAATTCAAAGGGAGGTTTATCATTGACTTCTGTGGGATGCAGTAGACCTTGATTTGTCTATTTTACTACATATAGTTATATGAAAATTTTAAAAGGCAGATTTGATTTATTAGGCTAGTTTCCTGATTTATACATTGCCAAGAACCCCATTCCTTCCACCTCTCAAAATATGTTGGGATCCTATTTTCCCTTGCTAAACCACTGTATTATGATTTAGAGTCCCTTTGACTTTGTTTAAGGAGAGATATAGAAAGGAGAAAGTGATTGATTCCAGGTCTGTATTTTTTCATTTCCGTCTCTACTCACTATACTTAAGCAAGGAGATTAGCATTTCATATTATGATCTTTCCACATTGGTATTACAAACTTTTCTGCGTCACAGCTGCACTGACACACCACAAATACATTTGAGAAGTGTATTTTTAACCAGGATAACATCTGGCCTCTGTTTGTAGTCACAACCTGCCTCTATCTTTTTGCACCTGCAAACTGACTTTTGGACAGAAAATGTGAGTAGTGCAAACCAGATAGCTAGAGATGCTATTATTCAGATTGGCTTGCAAAATTCCAAATTGAATGCAAAATATGCAAATGGAATGAAATACACATGCAAATTGTGTCCTCAGAAAAGAGAATTCTTTTGAAAACTTTCTCTGTACATCTCTGAAAATTATTTAAGGTTAATTTAAGACTAGAATTTGTGCCTACGTTCCAGATCCAATGTAGGATCATCCAGATAACTTTTCTAGAGACGTTGATAACCTATTATGTCATTAACAAATCCTTAAATTCCTGTATGGAATCTCACCAAAAGATTGCCCAAGGGGATTAAACTGGTGTATATAGAACCCTAGATATGTATGATCCAGCACAAATAACTAAAGAGGAGCTCTTTTTTGCACTTATACTTAGATACAATTATTATTTGCAAAAAACAGCAGGGTTTAAGCCAATTGCTTTTGCTTTTATATTCCACTATGTGACTGACCTAGTTGGTAGAGATTTTCATTTTTAAGAGTTGTACAAAAGTCAGTAAAATGATTAAAGTGTTCTCTCTAGACTTCAGGAGATGACTCAGGGTTTATTGCGGCTGTGATGGACAGGAATGATTTGTGCCAACTGTGATAAGCTTGATGTGAAACTGGCAGGCCACACTTTCATTGGTGGGAATAAACTGTAAGAAATGTCTTTGACAATACTAGTGTGGTCCTGAATGGGGAAAGAGAAATTGAGGGTTTTTGTAACAAAAGAGGAGTAATCTCCATGAAAACCATCAGAGAAATATAATATCCTGTTCCAAAGGGGGAAAATAAAATCAAAACATCACTTTGCAACTGAATCCACTTTTTAAATTGAGATTCCCTTACTGTGTGTTGCATGGCTAATTTAATCATGTATTGAGCATAAGCTCAGACTGAGCAAATCTTTACATTCCTATCATTGGCAGAGGTTTGGCAGTGCATAACAAACCATTTAATTGCTCTCAATAACACAACATCAATACTGTTTTATGAAGGAGACATTCCACAATGCACTGTAAACATAAATGTGTATACTCATAGATCTTGCTAGTTCATGGTCTATCTAGAAAATGAAACTGGTGTTCACATTGTTTAATGCATTTAGCACATTCATCAGAAGTTAATACTGGAGTACTCCTCCTGAATATCAATTGCATCTTTGAGTCTGGGTTACATTGTTTTAAAATCTGATTTGGTTAGTTGCATAACCAGTCATGACATTGACTAATAAAATAGATATCCAACTATATGTTCCATCGATTTTTCCCTTAGTGAGTTAATTGAAAATGGTATATAGTTATTGAGTGGGGCACTCAGCCAATATGTTTTAAAAGAACTCATAAAACTGATGACTACATTTAATACATCAATATGAAATTTAGAAAAACTCTGTTAAACTGTAAACAGTTAAAATCAATAACTGGAACTGATAAATATTCCAACATACATCAGTATCCTCCTACACCCCCAAAAATATCTAATCCAATTGATCAGCAAACTTTGTCAGTGATTATTTTATGTTTTCTTCCAGGTTATTGATAAAAAATGTTAAATAGTGAAGGGTTCAGACTGATACCTCTGGGACCCCACTGGAAACATACCCGCTCGATGATGATCCCCCATTTAGTTACATTTTGAGACCTATCATTTAGTCAGTTTTTCATCCATTTAATGTGTGCTGTGTTAATTTTTTAATAAAAAAATCTGCCAGTGTGGATCTGATTGCAGGATCATGAAGTAACATGAAGTAAGTATGATTGAGTGAGAGAGTCTTATTCTGTGATTAAACCTTTACAGTAAAATCCCTGCCACCGTTTTTTTGTACATTCCAATGTATTTCTAAAAAAAAAAAAAAAATAGCTGACAATAATAATTTTTTAAAAATCCCTCTTCTAGGGCTCAAACCAACTCTCTTTGAGGTCAATGGAGATCTTTGGATTTGTTGGGAGTTGGTTTGGATCTTTGTGCTGTAAGCAGGACTTGGTTGGTGGGAACAAAAAAGCCCATGTATTTTAGCTGCATTTAAACACAGCGCTAAAATCTTCAAATAAAAATCTAATAAAAATCTGAATTTCTAAAACATGAGAGTCTAATTCTTATTCATCTGTACTTGCCTGCTAGGTTACCTCTTGCCAGGCTTTATGTCTCATCTATCCTGTTATAATTAGTAAAGTGGTAAAACACATTCATCTTCTCTTCAAAGCAGAAAACTATCGTTTTAATTTCAAGGATGTCATAATTGGCAAACAGCTATAGCAGGAGCAAAATGCGGGGGGGGGGGGGGGAAGTATTTGAAGAGGAATATGGAACTTTGCTACATGAAACCACTACTGGTTGGAAACCATTGCTAATGGCTATTTTGACAGAATAATAATTTCCACTAGGGAAAATAAACATAAAGAATAGTGAAGGGCAAGTATAGGAGCACAAATAACATGGGATGTGGTTAGGAGGTCTGCTGTTTTACACCAAAACTGGGGAAGGGAAAGACTGCGCTGATTATGAAAAACCCGCTTTCACCCTCTCTGAAGAGCAAGTATCTGAGGCTTTTGACTATGCTAATGGTGTCAATCATAGTAAGTGGATTATTTTTGATGAAATCTTTTTGAAAAACAAGATTGTAACTCACACTTTCACTTCAATGCAAAGGTCGCATTGGAGAAAAAGGAGCGTGAGCAATCCAACGATCAGGCCCCTAACAGAGTCTGAATACTGTTGAAAATTCACTACTATAAATCACAATGTATGGCCATCAATTCTGATGTTCCTAACTGAATATACTACTGAGGAGTACTGTATCTCACTAAAATGATCCATTGTTACTTCAAAGAAAAAATGTTAAATTTGATCTAACGTAATAATAAGGACATCAAGGATCCATTTCTACACACTACTGTATGTAGTATAAATATAACCTTAAATATTATTAAAATGCAACTGGTGCATGTTTCTGAGCTAAGAGTGATTCATTATACTTCCATAGTGCCTTTTATTGAGGATCTCAAAGAACTTTACAAACACCACCTGATGATCTGACCCACAAATTATTTAACCCTTATAACATCTCTGTAAGATAAATTAACAGTATTGCTGTGAGCCCAATTCTGCAAGTCAAGGGGACAGGCAGATACTCATCAGCTCTGACAACCAGGCTACTTATTTAGGTGCCTACCCTAGGCATCCAAGTTTGAAAATTTCACTGTGAGTGTTTTGCCCGAGTTTGCAAGTCAGTGTCAGAGGTGGAACCAAAACGTAGGAGCTCTGCCCTTCTCCTCATGTAATCACAAGGCCTCCCAGGTGACACTCCAGAGTACCAAGCTCTAAAATAGTCATGAACTATGTTTGTGCACATTTGTTAAGGGTCATACAAAGTATTAAAAGAATTGCAACACTGCCTGGAGAGCTGGATTTCTGTCTTCTTAGTTGGACAGATCACATGCCCAATTTGCATTTTGCAGAACATTGAGCAAGTCTGTCCAACAGTCCGCATTGCCTTAAATGTACTACATTTAAACTCTACGGGCCAGATCCTCAGCTTGTGTAAATAACTGTAGCTCAATTGAACTTAATGGAGTTATGACCATTTCCACCAGCTGTAGATCTGGCCAGGTGTTCTCAAAATGCTATTTTTCCTCCCTACACCATCTTCTTAAAAAATCTACATCATGGATCAGATTATGCCTTGGGCTATGCCAGCTTCTAGTGATATAGCCTGGGGTGAAGGGACTTCAATGGCAGAAAATCCCCTAGAGAGATTGCCACCGCTGCATAATGTTCTCACAGCTCCAGAAGTTGGTGGCAGTGGCTAGGAAAGAGCTGACTAGGGTGCTCTGAGATGTGCTGATGAAGGCAACTTCCACTAGAAGGGCTACTCTGGGGCAACCCCTTAGGAAAGGTGAAGGGCAAATGTTATGCATCCTCTTCCCTATGGGAAGCGGTTGCCTCAGATCTGTGTTTGTAGAGTGCTTTTTCATTATATCCGGAATGACACATTCTTGGGATAAGGGACTAGATGGGCCACTACCAGTAACCTCCCTCCAGCCTGACAGTTCACCTTTCAGTATGACCCATTGTAGTCTCCCTTTAACCAGTTCCTTATCCTCCTTTCAATTCTGATATTAATCAGTCCTCTGCCGGTCAATAAAACAATGATGTCCCTAGCTGGTATTTGAGTTTGGATTTACTCCAGAGGCGTAAATCTATGTTGTGTGGCTCTCCTTGCTTCACGATGTGTCACTGTCACCAATTGGCTGATGAGTGATTACAATGGACAAAGAAAGATAACTAAACTGATGATAAGATTCCATCAAGTCAGGTCAATACAGCATTTCTAGCTCGCCTGACTTATATACATCTGTGCACAGACAGTTTCTTCTTATTCCATATGTCCTCTGATGGTGTAATAATCAGCATTAAATGAATTAGAACTTCCAGTGACATCTGGCATGCTTTTTGGTTTTGTTTTTTTGTTTTGGGGATTTTTGTATTGTTCCTTCCCCCCCTCCTTAATAGCTTTCTGATTCAGTTTTCAACTTTTACACCATCCCATGTCTGTATAGGACACTGTATAGGCTTCATATGGCTAGGGACACATTTTCTTATTTGTCATTATGGAGTATATTGGGTACCATTTTTTCCATTGCAGAATTTTGCCCTTAAGCACACTGGCTCACTTCTCTTCTCAAACAAGAAATTTGTTAGGGGTCCTACATGCAATTTCTCTCCCATTCCTTCAATCTCTTCTATTTCCACTATCCATTTCCGCCACACTTTCCCTTCATCCACCCTTCTCTTTTCTTTTATTTTACCACTATCCTGCCTGCACTGCCAATATCCAGAGACCTCGTCTCACTGGTCTCCAGATTTATTCTGCCCCCTTCTTGGTCCACCAGTCACCAGATTTCTCCTTGACTTCTGGGTTCTTCCTGCCAAGCCAGATGCTGCTGCCTTCAGCCATCTCTGCATTCTGTTCCCTCTAGTTCCTGGTGCCTCTGTCTGCAATACTGCCCGCTGTCTCTATTGTAGTGGCAGAAAATACAGGGGGGGAAATCTGCAGATGTGCGACACCACTTTTCAATGGGGAGATATGAGGATGGGATATGCATATGGTCTACCAACAACTCAAAGCCAATGTGCTATTGGGAATCCTGGTACCAACCCCAAAGACCACCATACAGAGTGCCTGCCTGCCTCCCTGCTCCTTCCCCAAGCTGTTCTTCTGCAAATTGCAGCATCTTTTCTCTGGCCTGTTTATTCCAGAGCTCCCTGCTACACTATGAAATGGAGAGACCACGGTGAAGAGTTGCAACTCCATGTAAAAAAATTGGAAGGGGGAAGGAAGAGGAATACAAAGGCAGGAACCTGAAGTCACGTTTAATGGGACATCAACAAGGTAGTTAAACCATGGGTCAGAAGTATATCCCCCTCGTCCCAACCTCTGGATGAATATATACAATCAGGGCTATTCATATGTACTAGTCAACATACCATTTGCATGAGACTAGGGTACCCAGATAGCAAGGGTGAAAAATCAGGACAGAGTGTGGGGGGTAATAGGTGTCTATATAAGACAGAGCCCCAAATATCAGGACTGTCCCTATAAAATTGGGACATCTGGTCACCCTACATGAGACAGACCTGGTGGGATAGATATAGAATCACAGAAATTAAGGGCTGGAAGGGACTGTAATAGGGTGCCTATCCCAAACAGGAGTAAAAGGGGTTAATCCTGGGTGTGAGCAGTGGAGGTGAGTCCTCCAAGCAGCCTAGAGTGGCTGTGTTGGGCACAGCCAATCAGGGAAGGGCTGCAGGAAGCAACCAATCAGGGCCCTGTGAGCTCACATAAAAGAAGCTGCTGGGGCAGAAGTGGTCAGTTGCTCCTGGAGCTCCAGGAGTCAGGACTGTGTCTAGCAGGCGGATAGCACTGTGGCACTATGGACAGAGCAGTTACTGGTAGGGACTGGGGAGGTGAGAAGGAGCTCCTGGCTGGCTACTAGTACTGACATGCTGAGGCCTTGGGGTAAGGGTCAAGAAGATGCTGGGGCCACAGAGAAGTGTCCCAGGGAAATGTACTGAGCAGTTGGAGGGGATGTAGCACATGGCTGCTTTCTACAGGGTCTCTGGGCAAGTCTTGGTCCCCCCCACTTGCCACTGGGGAGGTGGCATGACTGAGATACTAACCCCCAGAAGGGGGGAACACAGATGGTGACACAGGCGGAGGGCTGAGTCATGAAGAGGGTGCCATGGTTCCTGAGGCTGTGAGAGTGGCTGCAGGCAGATGCACTAATGGTGTGCAAGCCATGGACAGGAGGCATCAGCCTCAAGATAATCCCCAGAGTGACCAGGAGGAGGTGCCAGTCCAGTGGTGAGTGATGTGCCCTGTGACAGGGACCTCCAGAGGTCATCTAGTTCCTCCCCTCCATGCTGAGGTAGGATTAAGTATACCTAGATCATCCCATATCTATACTGTTTCTTTGAATCTGCAGCAGGAAGCCAGGCAGGAGGAATATAGAAAGGTTCTAGGAAGAATCTTTAAAGATAAGTAGAGGAAGAGTCAGGATAGCTTTCAGGATAACACTATTGTTTGTATTCCAATAAAGTTCCTTGTTTAGTCCTAGGAGAAAGTGACTCATATTATGGGTCTTTACCACTGTCCTGTGATAGACCCCAATTCAGAAGACTGAATCATGCTCCCTTTTAATTTTCCTTTGTAAAAATTGTGCCTGCCCAGTAAATGCTTTCTGAATGTGTTTTCTTCATGCAAAACAATAACAGGGTGCAGCCTGGTTAGAAGACTACGTGTTAAAAATGGTATAATCACATTGGTCAAATTTATTCATGGTACAACTCCATTGACTTTGATAAGCTTGCACTAGGGATGAGTCTGACCTGTCATCACTAACAGGAAATATTTGCCATGAAAAGGGAACTACGATACCTTAGAGATGATACAAGCCATGGTTGTTATGTGTCTTGTAGAACATAGCCATTACAACTAATGCAATGCATTAATGTGATATATGGCAGATTTCTGTAAGTTCACGCTTATGTTACTATACTGGATATATTTACATGGAGTATTTCCATTCAAAGAGTAATAGCTGTGGTTAGCATACCCACCACACACAGCGCAGTCCCTGAATTGATTAGTAGGGGTACTTTTGAAGCAATTAACAGAACCGAGGGCTGTAACTGCTGAACCAGCAGTACAGGTGGACGTGATTTGCTGCTGACCAAGTTTCATTTGAACTCTTTGGCACACCTCTAAATCAGCTGAACAGATGGATTTTTAATTAGTTCTGTCACTTCGTTTTCTGCTTTCTTAATATATGTCAGATTGTATGTCAGGGAACATTAGCATCAACTTCAAACTAGATGAAAATATCCATAGCAAGAATATACTAATAAAAACAATAACAAAACATAATTAGGGTACAAATTGGGAGGTCGGCAAGTTTATAAACGTGGTAAAACTGCATTTATGAGACTTCAGAGATTCACTTAAAATGAAAAATAAAATAGAACTAATTGGTTTGCAGTACATTTATGGAAACATAGAGCCAGATCCTCAAGCTCATACTTACTGGGATACTCCTTACTCACAAAAATTGTGTCACAGAAATCAGTGGAGTTATACCAGGGACTCCAAAACTTCTCGAAGCACAGGAAATACTTGACTCAGGTGAAAAGCAAATTTTTGTGCCAGACATCACAACGAGCTAAATCTCACAGCAAAATGAAATAAAAGATCTTCACTTCGGACATCATCCATTTATAATTGCACAGCACGAAATAGATCCTGTTAGTATCACTGCCCAAATCAATGGCACTTTTTTCATAGGTAAGGCTGCGGAACCAGCCCCACAAATAGTAACGCAGCATAAATAGCAGCACTCAATGCAAGGTTAACCTGATAGCAATGAAATACTGTATTCTTGCTTTATTACAACAATATTTCAGAAGTCTAGTGATGGTGCTTATATGAACGTAGTTAACTAGATGCAATGCAATCTACATTTGAAAATATCTCATGCAATTGTTTGCAATAAGAATGTAGTAATGTTTATGAAGTTTTGTCTTTAAAAGCACCAAATCAGGTTTTCTATGTATTTGTAATTTTCCATGATAAACCCTGGATAAAATACCTATTTTCTCTAGCTCTCATTCTACTGGGAATACTGTAGTATTATAGCAGGCATTATATCAGAAGTAATGTCAACATCTAAGAAAAGGAAAACAGCTTTAATCATAGATTTCCAAGAAATTATCCTTTTTCGTTCTGCTGAAAATGTCTAATATGTAAATAGGCTTAATCAGAGCAATATCATTTCCAGCAGTGGGAGTGCTAGCGGAATTAAGAATAGATGGATTGTCAGAGAGATGTAATGACGCTCAGTGGGATAGACATCTCCCAAGGCTTTATCAGCAATATTACAAACGTGAATGGTGGAGACTGGTTGATTTAATAAAATGTTGCCTTAGCACTAATCTGAATGGAAAAACTCATATTTATAAAGAAATGTTCTCTTTACATGTTTTACTGGAAAATATAATTTACTATCTACAGGTTCAAGTTTAAAATGAGAAGTTAAAAAATCATAAAGGAACTATTTCTGAGCTTCAGTCACTTAACAATAATGGGATGAATCCAGAGGGTCAGACTCCATTTTCAATTGGTTCTGCTGAGCTTAACTTTGACCCAGATCGTCTGAGTTACTGAGAACCCATGGGTGGTGGGTGAACATGCCCTTGGGGGAGGCTAGCCCCCAGTCCCTCCCCCTCTGCCTGAGGCCCTGCCCCTTCTGCTCCCCCACCAGAGCCCGGAGCACACCGCACTCCCCCACCCCGTGCGCCCCAGCTCTGGGCAGACGGTGCTGCCGAAGCGCCCCCAGCCCCAGCGTGGTCTCAGTGCTGGGAGGACGGGTGGTGGCATGGTCTTGCGCACCACAGCCCCCAGCCTGCCTGCCCCAGCCTCTCTGCCACAGAATGGAGCAGCAGGCAGAGGGGGGCCTGGTGGGTGGGGCCACGCTAGGCTGTTTGGAGAGGGATTGCCTCCCCCTGCCTACCATACCTGCCGCCCATGTGAGAACCTCCTGAGAAGAGTAGGGCTGGCCAGAAAATAATCATTCCATTTTGCAGATAATTTTGAGGTTTCAAAATTCATTTTTGTTCTGATGTGGAATGAATGAGAATTTTTGTGGTGGGGAAAAACTTAGAAAGTGAGACCTACCCACCGGTAGAATAGCCAGTGGCTCAGTGGCTAGGGTATGCATCTTGGAGGTGGGAGACCAGGTTCAACTCCCAATGCTAAATCAGGCAGAGCAGACATTTGGTCTACCACCTCTCAGTGGCCTGGGCTATTGGCTATACTGTGGCAGGTCTTGCTCTAAATTCCATTCTGATCCTGTGAAATGTTCCTGATGAAATTTTCTAAACTGATACATCTCCATGAAACATTTTTGTTGGAAAACTGATTTGTTGAAAATTGTTTGGCCAGCTCTAGTGCTGAGCACCCTTAATTACTATGAATGTTAGAGTAGAACGCAAAATGTGCCCAGACATTTTCAAATACAGAGGAAAATACAGACCGTGCCCTGCAGATTGTACAATTGAAGGCTCTGATCCAGCAAAGATTTACACATGCTTAACTGTACACGTGAGCAGTTCTATTGAAGTCAGTGGGATAGCTCACATGCATAAAATCATGTAAATGCAAGTCTTTGCAGGACTGGAACTACTTCACAGCTGTGGTTGTTGTCACCTCCCACACAGGGTTTTTGGTTGATAGATCCATACATTTGGTGTCATTGCATATACCTCTAAGCCTCTCTAGCCTTGTCTCTTAGCTCCTCCTCCAAGGAGGACACCATTGCAATGCACTGTTTGGCAGTCTGCATGAATCCTTCTGTATGGTCTCACTATAACATGGCCCCTTCCCAAGCAAATAAATGTTGCTATTTCTCTGCATTTTGGGATTGGTATGCCTGGGGGGAATGGCAATCGGAGATGGTATTTAGCCCTAAGTGCGAAGTATTTACAAAAGCGAAGACAACTGTGAGGTATAAAAAGAGGCGAAGGTCATGGCCTGGGAGATAGGGCACTTGAGGGGAGCTGAGTCCTATTCCTAGCTCTGCTACTGGCCTGCTGGGAACTTTGGCCAAGACACTTTGTAACACTGACTGACCCTGGTCAGTGGCGGCTGGGATCTCTTGAGCTTAATGCATAAGCCTTTACTGAATAAGCTAAAAGACACCTCTTTCTTAGCCAAGGCTGTAGCAGACTCGTCAATCTCTGCCTGGCCTAGCCACCACTAGAGGGGGACAGAGTGCCACACCAAGCAGGCATGGGTTACAACTTCACTTAGTGTTTCAGTTTCCCCACATGTAGAGTAGGGATGATGATACTGACCTCCTTTGTAAAGTGCTTTGAGATCTATGGATGAAACTCGCAAGTTTTATTATTAAAGAGCTAAAAGATGCCCTTGATGTGTTCATTGACACACAATGAGCAAACAGAAACTTTCAGTCTGAATGACCTTCTATTTTAGGTTAAGAGAACAAAAAACCTGTAAAGAACTGAAGTAAGGTCTCCTCTATGTGAGTGCACACCCTGTGTCTCCTCCCACAGTGCAATGAACTTGGAGAACAAAATGGCTGCCAAACCCTGCCCACAGTGGGTGTGTTTAGGAATTTAAAGGTGCAATGAAGAGGAAACAAAAAGCATCACACTTTCATACCTGCCTTCTTCACATTTTTGTTCCCAGTAATTTAAAAAACATCTTCAGTGGTTCACTATTCAGGATGCCAGAGATAAACCTTCCCAATATTCAGAGTAATGCAGCTGGCCAAGCAGGAATAGCCACATAGAAAAACTGATCACTTCAGGATATACAGTACATGTTGCAGACAAGACCTGTATCTCATTATTCCTCTGTAATAAAGCCATCCTCAAACCCACTTTCTTAAACTAAACTTTAGATTGTATTTATGTTTGGGGTTTCTGAACCTAAAGTGAAAGGTGGAGAGGGGAAAAGGCTAGGGTTAGGGTTTCAAAGCACTCTATAACAGCACGAACTAAAATCCTTATAGGACAATAAATATGGGATGAAGGAAGCACAGGTGCTTGAATACATTTGTAAATAAATGAGAGGGCTTCACTCTGCTGCTATTCTTGGGGCTCTATTATTCGGAGTTTGTGACAACTGCCATTAGCTCCTGAAAATGTTCATGAATCCTGAATGATTCATGATTCCTTGCCTGGAAGATTATTCATCAAACAGTTGATACCTGAAGTGCATTATTTGTTATTCATTAAATCGGTGTTTGCTATTTATCATTTGTTAGTCTCCTGTTTAAAAAGTTTCCTGCATCCAATCGGGAAGCATACATATACTGTATTGTCATATAACTTAGGACCAATTATAAACCATAAATAGCAAGTAGTCGAAGGGAATGGTTTCAAACACTGAAAAGAGTTTGTCCAAATTATTTGGTGAATACCTACTTTCAATACATATGTAATACATAGAAATCAGTACTGGTTTATAAACAATTCACAAACAGAAACTAGGGCTAAATTCCTAGTGAATATTAATTCATCCAGTTCTAGTCAATACTTTTATGCAACATGTATCTCATTTGCCTTAATGGAAGACACCCGTTCATACCAGAGGTAGCTTAAAAGAAATACAAGTTTGTATACAAAAGCTACTCAGAGGGTTGGAAGAAAACAACAACGTTGGGCCACCTATTTCTTTCAAAGTAAAATAATGAAACTTAGTATTTGCTAGGATCAATTATTCTTGTTTCATGGATAAAAGCAAGATGCCTGGCAGGAGTTTGTTTTGTTTCTTTTAATTATGTCGACTTATACATAGTTAAACAATGGATCTAAGAAGAAAAGTGTGAAATACAAGATGACTTATAGGGGAGATCTCCAAATGCAGAATAAAAATGCTTCTAGGCTGCAATGTTGTTACACCTCAACCAGAATTCCTGATTTAGTCTTATCTTCAGATAAGTTAGACTTTGCATGCAAGAACAATGTGGAAAGTAGAAAAAGAAAACTAGAAGACAGTAAGAAGAAAATGGAGGAGTTTCTATACTTTTCCTATTCTTAGGTCTATCTAATTAGATAGGTGGTTCCCAAACTTTTTCATGCTGCAACCCCCTTTGGGCTCACCTCTGTTAATGGGACATGTGGGGGTCTCAGAGGTGGGGTGGTTAAAAATTAAAAGTGTGTGGAGGGAGAGGGTGGGTGTCAGGTGCTACTCCTGGGGGTTGAGAGACCCACGGGGGGGGGGGGGGGGGGGGGGGGGGCTCCCCCTGGGGGGGGGGGGGCCTGTGAAGGGGGAGAGTTGCAGAGCAAGCCAACCCCACTCTCACCCTGCAGCATGGGGTCACATTGCAGTGCTGCTCAGGTTTGATCAGGCCAAATTTGAGGGAGTGGTATTTGTGACTCCATGCATCAGGAGCCAGGTTACAAAGCCTGGAGCAGGGAGCCAAACCCAGCCAGCCCCATGGGACGGGAGTCGCTTCAACCAAGACAGGGTTCACTTCCCCCCCCACCCCCCCGCATTTTCTCAATGTCTTGTGACACCCACGTTCCCCTGATACCCTGGCAGTCACAACCCACAGTTCGGGAAACGCTGAATTAGGTCATCAATTCCAGTCACTTTGGGTCTCATTCTCAGTGGTACCGAGTGCTTGCAACTTCCACGGAACTCAATGATATTTCCAGGTGCTCAGGCTCTTCGAGCCAAAAAGTGATATGGATTTTCCTCATACAACCCAAAATTCAAGCTCAATAATAAATTTCTGATTACTTACACTGCGTGCGATTGACAAATAAATTAAACCACATCTAAAAATCTTCCAGTGACATTCCTAGAGGGAGAAACTAGGGGCTTTAAAAAAAAAAAAAAAAAAAAAGTATACTACCATCAAGCAGTCATTGAGATTTAGAATGCATGCCATGTTTACAAATCTGGTGTTTAAAATGTATTTTTCATGCAGAGTCTTTCTCTGCATTTTCAGAAGGGGGGGTGGATCCCATGGTGAGACTCATTAATGAAAAAGTCTCGTTGGCCTTACTAGAGGCAAACACTAGATTTAGTTTTATTATGGTTAAGTGGAGAAACAGCAGATCCTGTTTGAGGGTGGGTTCATGAAGCCACAGATGTACGTCATCCACCACTCAAAATTTACGGGCCCTTTGGGACTGGCAAGATGGACGGAGCAACCCATGCGATCTTACACTGTTACTAGCCTCATCCCCTTTCAGTGCATAAGTGGCCTGGTAGAGAGGGCGACAGATGAGCTGGCAGTCAGAGATAGAGAGACTGGAAACAGAGGTGAGAGAAAATAGCAGTGTTAAGTGATGTGAGATGGCAGCAAGATGAGCCAATGCAATTCGGGGGCTAGGTATGCAGACAGAATTGGCCTTAGAGCTAGCTGGAAAATGGAAATCCATTCCTGTGGGAAAATGTCATCTGTGTTTTTGGGTTGGTTTGTTGGTTTTTGGGGGGCCCCTAATTGGGATGAAAAGTGAAAATTGTGAAGTTTTTCATGGGAAGGAGGGAAGCTGGGGAACCAGCCAGCAAGGGAAGCTGAAATCCTTGGGAGCACAGTTTATGTGGCAGTTCACATGGTGGGTTGCCCCTGAGCCTGGGAGATCGTGGAGCCTCAGAACCTGAGAGCTTGGCAAGACCCAGCTCCCCAGAGGCCCAGCAGCTCACCAGAAGGGCATGTCATAGGACTGTGGTAACAGCCTGCTCTGTAAGGCTAGTACCTCAGGAGGCCAGAAGGAAGTGTGAAGACACTGCGCCTCCCTATAACTTCCCATGGCCTCTGTGGGTGTCCTCACTGGGGTGCTGGTAATAGAGGTGCTGGGGGTGCAGCAGCACCTCATGGCTTGACGAAACAATAGCAACTGACTGCGCCATAGACAGGATTTACACTTTCATTGGATGGCTTTCAGCAATCTACCACACCATCTATAAAAATTGTCCAAGTGCCCCTTCCATCTTCAGACACCCAGGGATTTAGTGGGTCTCTTTCACTATCTAGTGGGTGAGGGAAGGGGCAAATACTTCCAGTAATGGAATTACATGGCAGCAATTCCAAAAGCTGAGATACTGGGTTTAATGGTGACCATCTCTGAGTAGCTGGCATTTCCCACAGCCAGGGAGATTTGACACAGAATTAGGAGATTGGAGTGGAAGGTTAAAAGATATCCTTACAGGATGTAAAATATTCCTGAAAGGGAAATTACTTTCAGTATATACAGTAGAATGAAACTACATACAGAGGCTACAATTTAAAACAGAATAAAAGATAATGCCCATTTATTCTAAAATAATTACATTTATGCCACTGAACAAACTTCACATGATTATTTTTAGTGTTATAACCTTTAAGTATGAAAACACTTTACCTTTGAGATTAGTGTAATTGTGCAGAAGGGGGAAAAATGCTACCAGGATATATTTTTGTTACCGTAGCTGGAGTGATAGGATATTTTATATTATGCATGTACAATACATTCAGTTATAATTCAAATTACATAAAAGGCACTAAAAAGTCCTATTAATCTCGTGTATTTTAATGATCATTTTACTGACTCACATTGGCAATAATATTTTAATAATTCAATAAGTGTCAATTCAATAATTCAGTTTTAAATCTCTGACAGCGGGTGGAGATTTTAATAGAATCTAGCAATTTAGTCAATATATGAGAACTGAGATAAACAAATTAAGATTACCCAAAATCAGATATAAAATTAGAGACAGTATAATTTCTGATGGACCATGACCTCAGAACCTAAGGATTATCATATCTCTGTGAAATTAGATGAACAGATAATGAGGCAATTTCCTGGTGAACTTTGCAATGATAAACAAACAGTGCTCCTAGTGGACAGGCAGAGTGAACCATTTCCAGTAACTGGAGAACGTGGTGCAATTTGTCTTTACATTCAATATAAACTGTTTAAATCTGCATATATTAGTATAAATAAGAAGAACCAAAATGAAATGTACTTTTTCAAAAGGCATGCATATTTAACTGGTACAAATAGAAGTAAAATAAATTTACTTACAACGGGCTACTCTTCACAAGCAAACCAAGCAGTTGTAAGATTTAGATATTGAATTTAGTAATTAACATTATTGAGGAGGCAATCTCTCTTTGAGATAAGCTCCATTTTGCATTTTCTTAGCCTTCAATAAATCTACTGTTTTAGTTTAGGAGGAAAATAATATAGGCTTGGAAAGATCTGAGTAGCTTTGCACAGTGCCTCATGCATAGGGCAAGCTTTTTGGATCTGTCTATCTTACGTATTTTTATGGCCTCTATCACCCTAGTATCTGAGCACCTCACAGTCTTTAATGTATTTATTCTCACAACAACCTGGTAAGTCTGATTTGCCTTTCTTTTACATTGGTATAAATCAAGAGCAATGGACAAACTGAAATCAGTGGATTCATTTCTGATCTCACTCTGGTGTAATCAATGTCAGTGAGTTACACTACAGTAAAGTGGGGTGAGTGAGAGGAGAATGAAGGCTTTGAGACTGTGCATTGTACTATATATTTGCTATTGTTTCACAAAGTATTGTTAGAAATAATCTGTAGTTATTACTTTATTGCTATCCACGTTGAAAGAGTATCTGCTAATAGTTTGGTGGTTTCTGTGAGGACATGTGCACTGTTTATTTAAATCTGTAGCAATTCTTCACCATTGATGCATGCCATTTTCTGCATAGTCACCTAAATGTGTTACACTTGTTCAGGGTAACATGGATGTTTTGTTTTGTTTTTGCAGGAACTCAAGTTAAACTAGCCTCCAGTGAGGCAGTAACACATTCAGGTGACCATGATGGCACTTGCTGTCTGGTTCACTCAACTCTAAAGTTTCTGAAGAGAAGAAAGAAATTCATTACTTAAGAGAAAAGAGTAACATTATATAAAATCAGAGTGTAATTCATGTCATTTTAAATTAAGAGCAGATAAGGCATGGTGTGTTGTGACTTTGTTTAGCAAAGGGGGATATGTGCAACACTTCCAATACAGAGAGAAACATCTCTGTATTCACATGTTCAAAGAACTTGCTTTTATACCTTACAAACAGACTCACAAACACAGATGGGTCAAAACAGAAGTGATTTTTTTGGACCACCTCAAACTTTGGCAAAGGCTGGTGATTGGGGTAAAATGTGATCTGGATCGGAACCTTCATCAGCTTTGGTTTTACAAAAGAGAATCCAGCTGACTAGGGATGGCAAAATAGAGCCCAAAAGGCCAAATATACTTCCCTTTTCCAATTTCATGCCAGTGTACGTCCACTGGTTTCAGTAGAGTTACTGTGGAGTCAAATTGGGATACTGCAGTGGTGAAACAAACCCAAAAGTCTGTACTTTGGGGCTAAATTCTTATCTATGTTACATACAGGTGTAAATCAGGAATAACTCCACATAAATCAATGGAGTTACACTCTGTGAAACTGGTATTAGAAATCAGAATCAGGCCCTTGCTGTGTATTTTGGATTAATCCAACTGAGCCTTCTGAGTTTCCATGGCCCCAATTCAACAGTCCATACCTAGTCAGTGATATGCTTAAGCACAGACTTAACTATAGGCATGTGCTTAACACCTACTGATGTCAATGGGACTTGACAGTACATGCTTAAATGCTCTGCTGAACTGAGGCCCCCAACAAGTAGAGTAGTAAAAGTCAAGGGTTGAGATCATCCCTGAATGGGATCCAAAGAGCCCATTTGAAAACATGAAATGCTTGTAGGCATCTGTTTTCAAATGTCTGTAAACTGAGGTTGCAGAACTGCTTCCCAGCCATAAATTAATTCAAAGGAACAAATCCTCTGCCCCTTTCATCCATCCTGTGGTGAGTACCTACAACTCCAAAACGCAGGTGGACTGGTGCTGTGTGGGCGTATGTTGAGAAGAATCCATGCAGGGGTCTCTACACCCAAGGATCTCAAAGCACTTTATAAATTACACTGGTCTACAATTTTTGAGAAGTCGTCTGCTTCAGAGATAAAATGTGCTATTTATTATGTATTTTGACGTGCTGAATTCAAATATGACAATTAAAACAACTGATTGGCTACTGTTTCTAAGATATGTAAGTTTTTACATTTTATGTCTATGTATATTGTGTAGATAGTAGAGTTTTAATCATAAATTGTAAACCTAGGTCTTTTCATGTGTTTATGGTTGCTTTACATGATAATATTTCACCTGTCCTGTTTATGTAACACTTTAAAAATCAGCAAAAGGGTTATATAAATAAAATTTATTATGAAACAAAAGGCAAAAAACTATTATGTACATAGTTTAGTCCTATTCAGTGTCTACTCGGCGCTTCTTGGCTTGTCTCTTGTATTCATTAAATGGAGCATCTCTTGTCACTGTCCAGCAATAGTCTGCAAGCATTGATGGGCTCCATTTGCCCTGATAGCGTTTCTCCATTGTTGCAATGTCCTGGTGAAATCGCTCGCCGTGCTCGTCGCTCACTGCTCCGCAGTTCGGTGGAAAAAAATCTAGATGAGAGTGCAAAAAATGTATCTTTAGTGACATGTTGCAACCAAGGCTTTTGTATGCCTTGAGGAGGTTTTCCACCAACAACCTGTAGTTGTCTGCCTTGTTGTTTCCGAGAAAATTTATTGCCACTAACTGGAAGGCTTTCCATGCTGTCTTTTCCTTGCCACGCAGTGCATGGTCAAATGCATCATCTCGACGAAGTTCACGAATCTGAGGACCAACAAAGACACCTTCCTTTATCTTAGCTTCACTTAACCTTGGAAATTTTCCACGGAGGTACTTGAAAGCTGCTTGTGTTTTGTCAATGGCCTTGACAAAGTTCTTCATCAGACCCAGCTTGATGTGTAAGGGTGGTAACAAAATCTTCCTTGATTCAACAAGTGGTGGATGCTGAACATTTTTCCTCCCAGGCTCCAATGACTGTCGGAATGGCCAATCTTTCTTGATGTAGTGGGAATCTCTTGCACGACTATCCCATTCGCAGAGAAAACAGCAGTACTTTGTGTATCCAATCTGCAGACCAAGCAAGAGAGCAACAACCTTCAAATCACCACAAAGCTGCCACTGATGTTGGTCATAGTTTATGCACCTCAAAAGTTGTTTCATGTTGTCAAAGGTTTCCTTCATATGGACTGCATGACCAACTGGAATTGATGGCAAAACATTGCCATTATGCAGTAAAACATCTTTAAGACTTGTCTTCGATGAATCAATGAACAGTCTCCACTCATCTGGATCGTGAACGATGTTGAGGGCTGCCATCACACCATTGATGTTGTTGCAGGCTACAAGATCACCTTCCTTGAAGAAGAATGGGACAAGATCCTTTTGACGGTCACGGAACATGGAAACCCTAACATCACCTGCCAGGAGATTCCACTGCTGTAGTCTGGAGCCCAACAGCTCTGCCTTACTCTTGGGTAGTTCCAAATCCCTGACAAGGTCACCTTGTGTTATGAGGTGTGGTTCAGAGGAGGAAGATGGGAGAAAATGTGGGTCCTGTGACATTGATGGTTCAGGACCAGAAGTTTCATCTTCTTCCTCTTCCTCGTCTGACTCAAGTGAGAATGATTCTGGTGCATCAGGAACCGGCAGTCCTTCTCCGTGGGGTACTGGGCGTATAGCTGATGGAATGTTTGGATAATGCACAGTCCACTTTTTCTTCTTTGACACACCTTTCCAAACTGGAGGCACCATGCAGAAGTAACAATTGCTGGTATGATCTGTTGGCTCTCTCCAAATCATTGGCACTGCAAAAGGCATAGATTTCCTTTTCCTGTTCAACCACTGGCGAAGATTTGTTGCACAAGTGTTGCAGCATATGTGTGGGGCCCACCTCTTGTCCTGATCTCCAATTTGGCAGCCAAAATAAAGGTGATAGGCTTTCTTAACCATAGTGGTTATACTGCGCTTTTGTGATGCAGAAGTCACTTCACCACAAACATAGCAGAAGTTATCCGCACTGTTCACACAAGTACGAGGCATCTCTGCTCACTTTGGCTAAACAGAAATGTGTCCCTTTGCAAAATCAAACACTGACAAATAAGAGAGCATGACACTGTATGATTTCTAGAGCTGATATAGGGCAATTTGTTCAGCAGAGTGATGTAAGCTTCATTATGATTGCATCATCCATGACTTATAGGAATAACATGATGCAATTAATATCATGTATGACGCAATACCAGCTTCAGATTGCATCATTCATTGTTTTGCCTAAAAAGCAAGTACTGTCCAAACCCAGTCATAGATTTATTCATAGATCCAGTCAAAGATGTATTTTAGTCATTTCTGGTTTAAATTGAGATCCCTTCCCCTTATAACTCACTTATCCTCCGCCGTTCCCAAGTCAAGGGTCGTATATACTGACCCAATAGCATATCTTGAAAACTAGAGCCAATCAACAATTTTAAGCATCATTTTCGTTCTCAGTGACCCAGAATTAGTAAAATTTGACTACATTTATTTCAGAAGCATTTTGGCTGTAGAGCAGTGTTATCATAGCAATGTAGGACTGGAAGGGACCTCCATAGGTCATCTAGTCCAGTTCCCTGCACTGAGGCAGGGCTAAGGATTATTTAGACCATCCCTGACAGGTGTTTCTCTAACCTGTTCTTTAAAACCTTTAATGATGGAGATTACACTATCTCCCTAGGTAAATGTTCCAGTGTTTAACTACAGTGACAGTTAGGTAATTGCTGCAATTTAAGCCTATTACTACTTGTCCTGTCCTCAGTGGATAAGGAGAACAATTTATCGCTCTCCTCTTCATAACAAATTTTTACATACTTAAACTTGTCATGTGCTCCCCCCCAGCAGTGTTCCCTCTAATTTTTCCCACCCATGTGTGGAATGAATTTTGTTATGTGCACCAATATGGAGGTGAGGTGTGGCAGGGGTGGGACTGAGCGGTTCGGCGTGTGGGAGGGGGTTCAGGGCTGGGGCAGAGGGTTGCGGTGCAGGGGGGTGAGGGCTCCTGCTGGGGGTGTGGGCTCTGGGGTAGGGCCGGGGATGAGGGGCTCAGGGCTGGGGCAGGGGCTTGCAGTGTGTATGGGGGGTGAGGGCTCTGGTTGTGGGTGCAGGCTCTGGGGTGGGGCCGGGGAAGAGAGGTTTGGGGTGCAGGCTGCCATGGGGTTGTGACGGGGAGAGAGAACTTCCCCCCCAGCCCTCTCTCCCTGCAGCAGCACCTGGTCTGGGGGGGGAGGGACGCCTCTCCCACGGCCGCGGCAGGCCTGGGCCAGGCCGGGTTGAGGCTGGTGGAGGAGTGCCTCTCCCATGGCTGCGGCAGGTCCGTGGCTGAGCTGGGTTCGGTCCAGGGCTGCGGGAAAGGAATTTCTCCCTGCTGCAGCCCTGAGTGCCTGCGCAGTGCTAAATAGGCTGCTGTGTGGCTGCAAAGCTTAGAGGCAACTTAGCCCCTCAGTCTTCTCTTCTCCAGACTTAACAAACCCAATTTTTTTCAATCTTTCCTCGTAGGTCATATTTTCTCGACCATCAGTTATTCTTGTTGCTCTCCTCTGGACTTTCTCCACATCTGTCCCACAGTGTGGTGCCCAGAACTGGACACAATACTCTATTTGTGGCCTGAGCAGTGCTGAGTAGGGTGGAAGAATTACTTCTCCTGTCTTGCTTACAACATTCCCACTAATACATCCCGAATGATGTTCCCTTTTTTGCTACAGTATTATATTGCTGACTCCATATTTAGTTTGTGATCCGTTGTAAACCCCAAATCCTTGTATGCAGTACCCTTTGCTAGGCAGTCATTTCCCATTTTGTATATGTGCAATTACTGTAATTATTCCTTCCTAAATGTAGTACTTTGCACTTGTCCTTATTGAATTTCACCCTGTTTATTTCAGACCATTTCTCCTGTTTGTCAAGGTCATTTTGAAACCTAATCCTTTCCTCCAAAGTGCTTGCAACCCCTCCCAGCTTGGTACTGTCCACAAATTTTAGAAGTGTACTGTACTTTCTGTGCCATTATCCAAACTATTTATGAAGATATTGAATAGACCTGGATCCAGGACAGATCCCTGTGAGACTTCACTCTATATGCCCTTTTAGCTCAATTGTGAATCATTGATAACTTATCTCTGAGTATGGTTTTCCAACCAGTTGTGTACCCACCTTATGGCAGGTTCATCTATAATATATTTCTCTAGCTTGCTTATGAGATAGTCATGGGAAACAGTATCAAAAGCCTTACTAAAGTTGAGATATGTCACATCTACTGCTTCCTCCTATCCAGAAGGCTTGTTAGCCCATCAAAGAAGGAGATTAGCTGGTTTGACATGATTTGTTCTTGACAAAAACATGTTAACTGTTACTTACTTATTAACTTATTTTCTTCTAAGTGCTTAAAAATTGATTGTTTGATTATTTGCTCCATTATTTTTCTGGATAACAAAATTAAGCTGTCTGGTCTATAATTCTCTGGATAGTCCTTATTCCCTTTTTTTAATAGATCGGTACTGGATTTTCCCTTTTCCAGTCCTCTGGGATCTCTCCCATCCTCCATGAATTCTCAAAGATCATCACTAATGGCTCAGATCTCTCCTGCCAGTTCCTTAAGTATGCTAGGATGTATTTCATCAGGTCCTGATGACTTGAGGACATCTAACTCATCTAAGTAATTCCTAACTTGCTCTTTTCCTTGTTTAGCCTCAACTTCCACCCCATTAATACTGATGTTTGCTATGTTAGTTATAGAATGTAAGCATTATTATCCCCATTTCACAGATTGGGAAACAGAGGTACTGAGTGAAACACCCTTTAGGAGAACACCAAGTATGCAGGAAAAATGGGACTAGAACCCTGAGTCCTGACCCCTTGTCCCCTTCCTGACTCCTAGATCACACTGCCTCCCATCATGCTTTTAGTATATTGATGAAGTTGTTTCCCACTAAGGAACCATTGTCAAAAGAGGACCTAGATTTTAAACATTCTGCTCCTATTAACTCATCCCCCCACCCTGGCTTGGAAGACACATTCCGCTGCCACCCCAGCCCCCAAAATATTTTGGACTTCTTAGACAGTTCATTTAAAAAGCACTTGCAGCAACATTAGAAAGACTCTATCTAATTGAAAAGCTATAAACACAAGTTTCCTTACTTGTGTTACTAACACGTGAGGGTATTTAAATAGAAAAGTAAAATCTAATACTACTTTCCATTAATGTTGTTTGGTTTTTGCACTTATTAATTCTAATTCAGAGTTAAATGCTTCATTCAGGATGGACAATGGAAAACCTTCCAGTTATGTTGCTATTAGTCATAGTCATTTTCTTGTCACTTTTAGCTTTATAGCTCTCATGCTGTAGTATTATGCTGCAATATCTAGTTTGCAAATGCTGTAAGGCAATATTTCTATTTTAAAAAATGAGATTTTTTAAATGTAATGGAAACATTTTAGTAATATTGGATTTTTGTAAAAAAGTTTTTAAAAACAACTTAACTTTTTAAGTCGAAACTAAATGTGACAGCACCCCTTTGGTGGAAACTGTTTTGATGTATATATGAGATAGAAGCTAAAAATATACAGCAGTTTAGGATATTCATCTTAACAACATTAACCTTTCCCCAGAGAGATGTTTCAGCTTGTTCCATCTGCCTACATCCATTTTTATCATACTTATCCCTGTTTCTTAAATTAAATTTGGCTCTCTCATTCAGCCTTCTTTTTATTCTAATCCCTAAATATTTTATCCCTTCAGTTCCCATGTGAAATTGCAATTTCTGTAATGTGCCCTATATCACCCTTTGGATACGGGTGATGGCTCAGATTTATCCCAGTTAACTTTATGATTTGAAATTATACCAACTTCCCCCTATTAGTTTCACTATTTCAGAAATAATCATCTGCTGCTCAGTGACAAACAACTGGGTGTATCCAGGGAATAAAGTATATTCTTGATTTCCAACCGCTGTTACGATTCTTCCTTTATGGTACCAGTATGGATTCTATGAACAAACAGGTCAACGATGGTGATAAAGAACAAGCACAGCTCTCATGCATTCTTATTCTTATCTAATAAGCATGTGTACAAATACAGTTTGCAATATTGACTCATTTATATCAGTGCAACGTAATGTATTCTGTCAACAATATCTGTCACAAATCCAAATTGCCTCTGAGCTACAAACAGGCTAGAGAAGAGCAAAGGCCTTCTCCATGCAGAGTCAAGGCTGCCACTTGACCCTGTCTGCTTTGATTAATATTAATCCGATTAAATAATTATCAGGTTGTTATTGGAGAGTTTCTTTTTCTCAAACCCGCTTTGGCTAAGGATAGGCTAAATCAGGAAGAATCTCCTTTCAGTTAAGCACTTGGTCACACACAGAATGTCAATCTTCCTAGCTGGGTTGCCAACCATAGAGAATTGTATAAATACTATGAAAACCAAAATATGGAACTATCTGTGAGTGTTAATAGAAAAATGTGGATCTCTATTTTTTTTTAAAAAAAAGTGATTACCCCAGAGGACATTCACTGTCAGCACACTAATCAATCCAGCTAGTTCTGGATGATAGCAGCAGCATGCCACCAGCCCGGCAGAGTGAATGGGTTGGAGCCACAGCCATATCTTGGTCCCCTAGATGTCCAAGAGTGAAGATGGCAAACCCTAGGAAGAGTGGAGACTTTCTCCTTTTGTGACTACCCAAAAATCTGTCTTTTTGTTTTTTACCTTCAGTGGCACTAGGTAATCTGAGGGAGCATTTGCGTCAGTGGCTGCTTTCCTTCTCTCTCCCAGGTTACAATGATGGCTGTGTATGCTAGCCAAAGCTCTTCCATCTTTAGCTGTAAGTAGCAAAGTTAAGCCCCTGAAGATGGGATGGTCAAACAAAGAGGTTTGGAAACAGTCCTGGGGCCCAATCTTCCGCTTTACTACCCACTGTGCAGCGGTGTTGAGGGGAGCAGTATTAGCCAGTCATGTAAGGAAACAGTGTAACGCGAGTTAAAAAGATCAGCAGAAGTCCTGTCCCCATGTGCAGTGCAGAGGTGATATGCAATGCATTGCTTCTGTATGTCAGTGAGATGCACAGTGTTAAACAGAGTGAGGCACGGTCCAATGTGTACATAGTGGTAGGGGCATATAGCATCATCTCTAAAGCACAGCTTTCAGACCAGGTGCAGAAGTGGAAAGTGTATAACTATGGGCAGTTTTACCCTTTGATGCTGCAAAGCCTTGGACGCACAGGTATGTTCTGCAAGACTTTTGATATTACAGCTATAGGCTAGTAGAGGCTCTGTGGCCCCTTCATATCAGTGTGACTACAGTATTGCTCAAAGCCATACTTTGCTATGCTTCTGCCTCTCTGTTGCAACTTGTTTTTCTTAATGCGATGTGAGTTTTACCAAGTAAAATGAGTCCATCTCCAATCAGGATGTGCTCTGAAAACTCCCACCCTGGACTATGCAAGATCCATCACATGGGGACTTGTTTCCTTTTCAGTGTGGGGTTCTGGTGTTCCTTACAGTCTGACATGGTTAGGAATGCATGGAATGCTCTCTCCCCAGCTTATCTTTTATTAGGCTGTTTTCTACTGGATCCTGGACCACAGCAGTAGCACTGCAGAGGATTGAGCATTGATTGGTCTCCTCTGAAGCGACCCTTTTCAGGCCATTTTGGATGAAGCTCTAACCATCCTCCCCTTACTCAGATTTGGAATCTCAACACTCCTTTTATCTCCTCCAACTGCCTCCTTGCACCTTTTTTTTTTTTTTAAACGTGTGCTGCACAACTGCCTACAGACAACACCTTGGTGTACCTGTGCAATTTTGGGCACCTTTCTAGCATTTGCATGCTCTTCTGTGCAATAGGGAGTGATCAGGCCCCTGGAATACAGAAATGGTCTTTGCAGAAAGAAAGAACAGTCTGGACCAAGAGCAAGCTATAGAAAGACAAAATGGAGGCCCTGGAATTTTAGGTGATGGAAAGAGCAGTGGAGAAGGAAGATGGAAAGAGACATGGGTTTGGAAGGATACAGAAAGATAGAAGTCCCAGTTTATTCAGCTTTTCTGTCTCTGGGGCAGAGTAAATAAACCATACAGTCCATTGCACATGCATGCCGTACATTTAGTTTACAACATATAGAGCTTGGATGTCATTCAATTAAAGAAGAATGAAAGAGAAGTAACAGTAGTAGTTCTCCTCATACCAGACCAACAAAGTCAAATGTTTCATTAGCTATAGCCAAATGCCCACATTTCTTTTTGTAAAGCATTGGTTTTAGTCTTTAAAAATTCATTCCCCCAAATCAGAGTGACTCATAAATTGACAAAACAGAAAATGACTTGCTGCAATGTTTTAAAAGAAAAAGCAACCATGAAGAGCATGTCTGTATATATAAAATGTATATTACTCTGACTATATGGGGAAGTGAAAAAGGTGATTATTTAATCAACCTTACGATGAAAGAAATAAGAGGAAACTCCATGATGACAAACTCCCCTGTTCTCATCCCCCATTTGGGTTATTCCTTCAGTAAGGCAAGGGGTTCTTTAATCATAAATTATAATCTTGGCCAGCTAGTGAATAGGAAAGTCTTGAGTTTTCAAACTTTCAATAATCAAATGTCTGTGGTGTTTGAAATTCACAGCAGGATGCATGTTCAATATATGCAGATACTGAATTCCATGTTTTTTGAAACCTAAGTTCTTCATAAAATTAAGATTTACCTGTCATTGTTCTTAATTGTGAATACACACCCACGCACACACACATTTGCAGACTGGAATTTGTTTTAGGGGCAGACCAAGAAACTACAAAGACACTCTCAAAGCCAACCTCCAATCTTGCAGAGTTGACCTCAGCATCTGGGAGCTCTTAGTCCATGACAAGATCCGAAGGCAGCAGTCTGCCTCCTCGGACTGAGACATTTCATGAGCTCGCGGATTGATGCCCTCAAGGAGAGATGTGTGAGGCAGATAGCTAAAAGCAGCACGCATTCAGCTACAATTGTCTTCTCCTGTGGCACTTGCAGATGGGGTTGCAGGTCCAAAACTGGTCTTTGGTCTCATCTCAGGACCCACAATAAGTAGCTACAGCTCATCAGACTCAACTGGAGACTCCATTACAAACACATTTAATATTTACTTCTCAAACCCCATTTTTTGGCTTGATCATGGTGGCTGGTGAGTTTTACTCCTGTCCTTCAGTACTGTAAAAATAACTTGCAAAAGGCAGGTGACAGGCTATTTCACACCACACATATAGTTAACAAGATACAGGGCTGTCAGTTGCTCAGATTTCAAAGGATTGAGGCAGTATCCAGAAATAGGAAGACAGCACTGATTATATTCTGAACCCTCATATTACGGTATATTCTATGCCCTAATCAGCTAAATCCCAAAATAGAGCACAATAAATTTTGCTTAGCCAGAAAACAAGTGGCTCAGGAAAAATTAAATCAAATGGATTTGACAAACTGATTATATTTTTATTTCCTAGTAATTATTTATCATGTCATATAATTTAAGTGAATGAGAAGGCTCATGTTCCCATTGTCCCATGGTTAGAAAGGATTAGATTGTAATTTTACAATTGGAGCTGGACAGGAAACAATTGTCTTGTACCATGACAATTTTCAATATTTCAAAAAATTTTCCCATCCCAAACTGGGACGAAAAGTCAATCTCAAAAATTATAATAATAATTCTGGGATGTGACAGTCCATAAGCAGCCTGTCATGAATTATAGCTGCACAGAATCTGTTCCAGTGTATGAAGATGCTCGTAAGAATTATACACTCTGTCCATAAATTTCTAATGCCATCACTGTAGTACTGAGATCATATATACATAAATGGCACCATATATTTTGGCTAAAAATAGTGTAGATATTCCCTCTTTTAAGACTCTATTTTCCCACATTTATATCTAGTACCTTGCTCAATGGGTATTCCTGTTTCATTGATTTTAATAACTCACTGAATAAGGTACAATACTACACAACATAAGAAAGGTTGGCAGAATTGGACCCATTGTAGTTCCCCTGATTTGGATCATTTCAGTAATTGCTTTCAGGAAAACTGAAACTAGTCATTCTGTAGCTCTACTACTGGCATCTCATGAACTCCCCAAATGGGCTTATGTAGATTTTTAAAAGTATGGACCAGCCCTGTAGGACAAGAAGCAGTTGCTTCTCGTGTCTCTCTGGGGTCTGTTAGAGAGGAGTGAGCAGACCTAGATTGAAGCACCTCTATATTCCTTTGAAGTGTTGTAAAATAGACAATATATTTTATCTGTACCATTCAAAAGCCTTGAGTTAATGAATTTGTAACTCTTACATTTGTATTATTCAGCATCAACCCAGCACTGGTTTTTTCAAATATTATGCTCCCAATAAACTTTTTTCCTTCTTATTTTATTTTCCCTTTTAAAAAAATCTGATCTATTAGCATGTAAATTACTTTCATGAGTATAGTGACATTGTCTTTGTCAGATTTTGAGGAAACCATCTGACAGTATTAAGTTGTTTCTCTTAAACTGTAGTCCTAGGCCTGGTCTATACTTAGCCGCTAGTTCGGTGGCTGGAAATCGAACTTCCGGGTTCGATTTATCGCGTCTGGTCTGGACGCGATAAATCGAACCAGGAAGTGCTCGCCGTCGACTGCGGTACTCCAGCTCAACGAGAGGAGTACCACGGAGTCGACGGGGGAGCCTGCCTGCCACGTGTGGACCGCCTCTGAACCGCGGTAAGTTCGAAGTAAGGTATGTCGACTTCAGCTACGTTATTCACGTAGCTGAAGTTGCGTACCTTACTTCGACTTGGGTGGTTAGTGTAGACCAGGTCCTAGTCTGAAAAGTGTCCCCATAAAAGAGCACCATCTTACTCAGCAGATCTGCTCCTCATGTGTATTCAGAGTCCTATCTGCTAACTTTAGCCACTCAAATACAATTGCACTGCTTTTTATCCCTGTTTGCCCTGCAGAGCCATCATAGCTAAGAGGGTTTTTCTTGTGCACCAACAGACTAGGTCTACACTTACTTCCTGGTTCGGCGGCAGGCAATCGATCTTCTGGGATCGATTTATCGCGTCTTGTCTAGACGCAATAAATCGATCCCGGAAGTGCTCGCCGTCGACGCCAGTACTCCAGCTTGGCGAGAGGAGTACGCGGCATCGACGGGGCAGCCTGCCTGCCGCGTCTGGACCCGCGGTAAGTTCGGACTAAGGTACTTCGAATTCAGCTACGTTATTAACGTAGCTGAATTTGCGTACCTTAGTTCGAAGTGGGGGGTTAGTGTGGACCAGGCCAAAGAGTTCCATCAATTGATGGCAATGGGTTGCATAACTGTCACTCAGAGCACAATTTAAAGGCAATAGGGTTGTGCAGGTGTAATTGGAGCTCTAATCTGGTTTTGCAGAAAACCTTTTATGACTAATGAAGATGGATGAAAAGGAAAGAATCCAGTCTGAATGTCTGATACCACAGGAAATTTTCAGGAGGGCTGATGGAGGGGGGTGGAGGATGGACAGAATTACTTGTAAACTGAACAAATCTGAAACTGAGTAATTGAAACATAATAAATAGAACTAGTCAAAAAACAGAATTTCCATCCTGCAGGAAATTCTGAGATTATGAAATTGTATTTAATTCTGAATTGGGACAAAAAGACTAAATCTTGGAATTTTTTGCAAAACAAAATATTCTGAAATATTTTGTTTCAACCTTATCGAAATGAAATGTGTCTAGGGTTGAAACATTTGATTTCAACAAGGTTCAAATGTTTCCTTTTGACTATCATTTTGACTTTTATGAGTTGTATAATAAGCCAAAAGGAAACATTTCAATCTTATTGAAACATTTTGATAACTAACTATTGAAAATTGGGACATAATAAATTTGTTTCTATGAAACATTTAAATGTCATCAAATCAGCATCTTCCAACAGAAATTTTTTTGACCAGCTTTAATAATAAACCTGGAATCCTACAAAACCATTTTCACAGTCAATTCTGAAAATTAAGCGACTTCTTTAGATACTTTACATGGAAGTGTCTAACTTACCAAAACCAGACAAAGAACACATGGAATATTTGCCATTACATAAAACAGAATCCCGAGGCCCTAATTCCCCAACTCTTAGGAAGAATTTACTTGGTTAACCCTCACAAAGATGTTAAAAAGGATGAGTAATGAAGCAGGCCTGGGGACTGAAGGCCCAATCAGGCCCTCAGAGGGAGTAAAGGACACTTTGAAAGAAAAGCCACTTGGTAAGAAGTTGAGACTGCCTTTCAAAAGGCAAACACAGGTTTACTGTGCCCATAGTTTTTCTGCTTTAGCTTTTGTATCAGTACATAAGCTATATTATGTTTTAATTGGCATCATGAAGACTTGGTACGATAAATCTCATAACTGGAAGTACAGGAGGACATACAGGCAGGGGAAAAAGGAGGAGTTGTTGCATTATACATCAAGAATATAGACATTTCTTCTGAGGTCCAGAAGGGGATGGGGAGCAGACAAGTTGAGAGTCTATGAATTAAGATAAAAGGGATAAAAATAGGGGTGATGTCATGGCAGGGGTCTACTAGACCACCAAATCAGGAAGAGGAGATGGATGAGGTATTTCTTGAAAAAATAACAGAAATATCCGAAACACAAGACCTAGTACTAATGGGGGAATTTAATGACCCAGATGTCTGTTGGAAAAATAATATGGCAAAACCCACAATTTCCAGTAAGTTCTGGGAATGCATTGGGTACACATTTTTGTTTGCGGAGGAAGTAACCCTGGTGGACATCCATTTTAGACTTCATTCTGACTAACAGGGAGGAATTGGTAGCGGATCCGAAGTGGAAGGTAATTTGTATGAAAGTGATCATGAAATCTATAATTTCATGATTCTAAGAAAGGCAGGAGTGAGAGAAGTAGAATACACACAATGGACTTCAAAAGGCAGACTTTAACAAACTCGGAGAACTGGTAGATAAGAAAATCTGTGGAAAAAAGGAGTTCAGAAAAGCTGGCAGTGTCTCAAGGAGATGATATTAAAGGCACAACTGCAAACTATCCCAATGTGGAAAAAAAATAGGAAGAAGACTAAAAGGTCAATATGTCTACATTAGAAGCTCTTTAATGGCCTGAAAATAAAAAAGGAATCTTGCAAAAAGTGGAAATGTGAACAAATTGCTAAGGGGGAGTACAAAAGAACAGCATAAGCATGTAGGAACAAAATCAGAAAGGCTAAGACAAAATGAGTTACACCTAGCAAAGGACGTAAAAGGGAATAAGAAGATGTTCTTCAGATATATTAGGATAAAGAGGAAAGTGTAGGTCATTTTACTTAGTGGGGAAGGAGAGCTAAAAATGGGTGACATCAAGAAAGTTGGGGTATTTTGCTTCATTCTTCTCTGAAAAGGTTAATGGTGACCGGATACTCAATACAAATCTTATATAACAACAAGGGGGAAGGAAAGTAAGCCAAAAAATGGGGAAAGAAGAGGTTAAAGAATATTTAGATAATTTAGATGTATTCATGTGACCATGCATGATGAAATTCATTCTAGGGTACCTAAGCAACTAGCTGAAGCAATCTTGGAACTGTTAGCAATTATCTTTGACAACTCATGGGAGAGATCCCAGAGGACTGGAGAAGGGCAAACATGGTGCTTATCTTTAAAAGGGGGAACAAAGATGACCTGGGGACTTTTAGACCAGTCAGCCTCACTTTGATACCTGGAAAGATACTGGAACGAGTTATTAAACATCAGTTTTTAAGTACCTAGAGGATAATAGAGTTAAGGAATAGCTAGCATGGAATTTTCAAGAACAAATCATGCCAAACCAACCTAATTTCCTTCTTTGACAGGGTTACTGGCCTAGAGGATAGGAAGAGAAGCAGTAGATTTATTTTAGTAAGGATTTTGACACGGTACCACATGACATTCTTATAAGCAAACTCAGGAAATGTGATCTAGATGAAATTACTGTAAAGTGGGTGCACAACTGGGAGTGTGTATCTTGTGGGGCATGAAGGGATCAGTCCTGGATCCAGTACTAGTCAATGTTTTCATTAATGACTTGGATAATGGAGTGGAGAGTGTGCTTATAACATTTGCAGATGACACCAATCTGGGAGGGGTTGCAAGTACTTTGGAGGATTAGAATTTGAAACAATCTTAATAAATTGGAGAACTGGTATGAATTCAACAAAATGAAATTCAATAAGGACAAGTGCAAAGTACTTCATTTAGGAAAGAAAAATCAAATGCACAACTACAAAATGGGGAATAACTGGCAAGGTGGTAGTACTGCTAAAGAGGATCTGGGGATTATTGTGAACCAGAAACTGACTGAATCAACAGCATGATGCAGCTGAGAAAAAAGACTAATATAATTCTGGGGCCTATTACCAGGAGTGTCACATGTAAGACACAGGAGGTAATTGTCCCACTCTATTTGGCACTGGTGAGGCCTCAGCTAGAGTACTGTGTCCATTTCTGGGCACCACACTTTAGGAAGGCTGTGGATAAATTGGTGAGAGAATCCAGAGGAACAACAAAAATGATAAAAGGTTTGAAAAACCTGAACTATGAGGAAAGGTTTTAAAAAAACCTGGGCATGTTTAGTCTTGAGAAAAGAAATTGAAGAGGGACGTGTTAACAGTCTTCAAATATGTTAAGGGCTGTTATAAAGAAGACGGTGGACATGGAGAAAAATTGATCACAGAAGGTAGGACTAGAAATAATGGGCTTGATCTGCAGCAAGGGAGATTTAGGTTAGATAGTAGGAAAACCTTTCTAACTCGAAGGATAGATAAGATCTAGCATAGTCTTTCAAGGGAGGTTGCGAATCCCCATCATTGGAGGTTTTTAAGAACAGGTTGGACAAACACCTGTAAGGGATGGTCTAGATTACTTTGTCCTGGCTCAGCGCAGGAAGCTGGACTTGATGTCCTCACAAGGTCCCTTCATGTCCTACATTTCTATGATTCTGGCTATGTTACACAATTTTGTTTTCTGGTTAGTGTTAAAACTCTCTAGCCCTCAAAAATAAAACCCCAAGGAAGAGTTCCTTCTGACAGAGATTGTCCTTATTTTCCTTTTGCTGTTGACCATGTGGATTTGAGTATTCCACCAGTTTGCATTACATTGTTAGACATTTGTGACAAAAACAGAATCCTCCAAGCACCAAAGGCTCAGAAAAACATTGAACTTGGAGGCTGCAAAGTCACATTTTCCCTGGATTCAAGACTAGAAATGGTTAGCATAAGAGAAGACTTTAGTCCCATGAAGAAAGGATTCTTGGTTTTAAACACTGCAGGAGCTGTCCTCTGTGTTTCTCGTTATCATGATTCTTTTCAGTCAAGACACAGAGATTCAATTCTGAGCTTTCATGATAATAACTGCACTGCATGAGCATTCACATAGTGTAAATTTAAAATTCCCAAGCCTTGTCCCAGCATGCATTGGGCTTAGTGTAAAATCAGGGATGAATTCTTGCTTTTTTGTAAAATCAGGAAAATGTAAGAAATGTCCCCCAAACTGTACACTATCTTCTGTTAATAAAACTGCAGAGGTAAAACATATATTCCAGAATATACTTTCTATGAAGCAGCTCCTAAGGAAAGTCAAAAGAGGAATATTGAACTGGATGGGATGGTATTTGGAACAATAATGAAGATGAAGGCTTTTATGGATTCTTTCAGGTGGCTGCTTTCACAAACAATTTGGATAAAGGTATAGATTCGTTTTGTTCAAATGACACTAATCTATGCGGCGAGCTTACCTGAAATTTCTTCTGTTATTCTTTAAAACTGCACCCCTATTACAAATTATTATAAAATTAAGTAAGTTCATGATGTCTTGGAGTGCCTAGTATATTTTCAAATGCAGAAAGAGAAACTCTGTCTGAAATAAACCCCTATATATAATCATTTGCATTTAGGGGGGAAAGTAGTATATATTCTATTTGATTATGCTAGTCCAGTCTTTATTTGATTGTGCTAGAAGTCACAATTTTTTAACAGGGTAATTAACCATTGGAGTCACCACAGGGTGTGGTGGATTCTCCATCCCTGGCAATCTCTTAATCAAGATGGGATGCTTTTTCTAAAACATATGCTGTAGTTCAAACAGAAATTAATCAGCCCAGGTGAGTGCTCTAACCATTGGGCGACAAGTTGTAAGGTTGGCACCGCACAGCCACCACCTCCTCATCCGCCTAGATTTTGAATGGGATCCAATCTAGCAGGCACCTTCTGAGCACACCTACAGGATTAGGCCCTGCATGAGACTTAAGCAGTCAAACACCTGTCTTTCCCTGGTCTGTGAGTCACTCTGGGGCTTAGGCACGAGATAGGCATCCGCATGCCTAGAGGGAGCAGCAATGCACATGCACATGTAGAAATATTGGCACTAAGGTAATTTTTTCCCTGAAAACTTAGGGGCCAAGTGAGTTTAGGCACCTACAGGGTTTGGTAGGAGCTTTGTGGATAGCAGTGGAGTGTAAAACTGTCACGCAGGTGTCTAAGTACCTTTGTGGAACCCACCCTAAATTGCAGTCAAAGTTTCTAAAAGACAACGGCATTTTAACCTGGGTGAACAGGTACAACTTTGCTGCTTGATAGTGGATTCCCTGGTGCCAAACCCCAGCTTGCCACATAATTGTCAGCATCTGTAACAAAAAAAGCAATAGATTGGATAAATTCAGGTACAAGCCATTAGAAGCACCTGCCATTCTTAAAGTTACATTAAAAAAAAACAGTCCTGGTATTAGGAGAGAACTGCATGATATTGCCATGATACTTTCATTCCATATTTCTATTATTGTTCCAATTCACTTTTTCATGTAGAGAAGTCCCAAGAGACATGAGGGTGTAGGGCTTACTGCCTGTTAAAACTAATTACCCTTACCATTATCAGCCGTTTAACCCCAACTAATGTCAGAAGGAAATGCAGTCAATGTCAAGCCATTTTCAACAACTCTATACAAATGAGCTTAGGTGAGTTGGTAATGACATCTTCAGGATGTACAATGGAAACTCAGGGAGCCCAAGCAATGCATTCCCATGTTAAAAACAGTCTGACCACAGGGAAAAATCACAACTCTCCCAATCTCCTGTAGAAGAAATTTAGAACTTTAAATGGGATGATATAAGTAATCTGAGAAATGCTGACATAAAAGCCCCAAACAGATAAATACTTGTTTAGAATTAGTCATGTGAGAGTATGTGGGGAATCAGATATGACTAATCTAAATCATAAAAAAAAAATTCAAAGGAAAAAGAAAACCACTGTTAAACATTTTAATTCCCAATTTCTTAACATACATATCTCACTCTTTAATTTTCTGTGAATCTTTTCTACACTAGGTGGGGCTAGTGGAGACCAGCAATTAGTGTTTTTATGACCATGTCATCTAATAAGGGCTTGTCTTCATTGCATTGTTCGCTCAAAGGATAACAAGTTTTACCCCTAACCCAACTCCCATCCAGGCACCAAAATTGCTTTAAACTTGAGCTCACTGGCCCATCAGGGGCTGTGGATTGAAGGCAGACACACAATGGATAGGCAGCAGCAGCTCAGGTTACAACTCATCAGTTGCTGATCCAATAGGTCTCTCTGTCTGTGCTAATCAAATCATTCTGCAGCTCGAGTACTGTTTCACAGTATGGCCTCTCTCACTCGGGAGACTTTCACAACAACCTCACTATAGACATAGGGCTGGTTACAGCAGAAAACTTAGGTTGACCCAGCTACATTGTTCAGGGGTGTGGATTTTTCACACCCTGGAGCAACATTGTTAAGCCTACCTAACCCCCGGTATAGACAGCCCTAGGTGGAGGGAAGAATTATTCTGTCAACCTAGCTACAGGGCTGCAACTGTGCCACTGTAGGTTTCAGTGTAGACATAGCCATAGCCTTTGACTCTGAGGCCTGGTCTATGCTATAAAGTTAGATTAACTAAAGCCACCTTGCATCAAACTAGTTGTGCATTTGTCTACACTTAAATTTGTCTCCCACCACCAGGGCCAGCTCCAGGCACCAGCGCAGCAAGCAGGTGCCTGGGGCGGCCAATGGACAGGGGCGGCACGTCCGGGTCTTCAGCGGCAATTCGGCGGCGGGTCCCTCAGTCCCTCTTGGAGGGAAGGACCAGCCGCCGAATTGCCGCTGAAGAATGAAGCGGCGTGGTGGAGCTGCCGCTGAAGTGCCACCGATCGCGGCTTTTTCCCCCCCCCCCCGCTGCTTGGGGTGGCAAAAACGCTGGAGCCGGCCCTGTCCACCACTGTAAAGGCCATGAGTGGCACTGAGCCATGGTCAAGGTACTATTGTTGATGCAGCATGAGTGTAGGCACTGCATTACCTATGTCGATCCCAACAGTCTTCCAGCAGCTGTCCCACAGTGCCTGATCCTGACCACTCTGGTCACAGTTGTGAACGCCACTGCCTGGGGGTCATGGAGAGTGGAAGGCCCCACCCCCTTAAAGTCCCACGAATTTTTGAAATAACTTTTTCTCCTGATTGTTCAGTTTGGCGAGCAGGCTTAGCAGCTCTCCATTGTTGTATGCAAATACCCAGCTTACCACGCTGGTGACATGCTCCAGCTTGGAGTACACAGGAGATGTTGGATCTCCTGGGCCTATGGGGAGAAGAGACCGTACAAGCACAGCTACAGACCAGCTGTAGAAACATGGACATCTACAAGCAGATAGCCTGGGGCATTCAGAAGAAAGGAGACAACAGGGACCTGCAGCAGTGCTGCATGAAAGCAAAGGATCTGTGTCAGTTTTATCAGGAGGCCAACAATCGATCTGGTGCTGAGCCACTTTTACAAAGTGCTGCGTGCCATACTTGGCGGAGACCCCCACCAGCACCCTACAGACCACCCTGGATACATTCAAGGAGCCTGAGTCACAGGCCCCTGGCATGAACAGCGAGGATGAGGATGGAAGAGGAGGAGCATGGGGAACATGTGACCAAGGGGGTACAGCTATGCCACGATCCAGGATCTGTTTTGAGACTCCACTACAGTCCAGTCAGTCCCGGCAGTTGAGCACAGATGAGTCTGATGCAGGCCAAGGAACTTCAAGTAACCGTGTAAACCTATTTCCCCTTACACTGATGGTGCCACCCAACTTGGCAGGACACAGCAATAGACTTTCCATTCATTTACTCATACTACAAGAGGCAGCGGTACAACAAATTGAGGTACCATTTCTTATCTGGGTTTCATTGCCCTGTAGAGTTAGGCAGGAGGGCCATGCAGAGCAGTTTGTTTATGGATTCAGGGATGCCCCTTGAATCCTCTTGAGAGATCTCGATGAAACTTTCATGGAGGTGTTCTGCAGTCTGTGTCTACAGATGGCAGCCTTATTTCTTCCTCTGCAGTAGGACATTCTCCCATGCAATTTAGCAGTAACTTCAGCAGGCACCATTGCAGTAAACAAGCTGGCAACATAAGGCCTAGGTGGCTTTGAGACACCACCAGCAGCGGTGCTCTCTGTGCCTTTGTCACCCTCAGGTGTGAGATATCAGCTAAAATCATCACCACCTGTAGAAAAGGGTGCCAATATTCAGTGCCACTGCCCTCATAGTTTCATGCAACCAAACAATTCCCTCCTCATTTCCCTCACCTCTGGCGGGCCACACTCACCATGGCTGGGGCTGTGAGTGGCGCTGTGCACGAGCATTCCCAAGCAGAACGGTTAATAAACAGATCTTGTTTAAAATTTTAAGGGAGCAAGGGAAGGGAGATCTAAATCTTAACTCTTGCTTTCCTTTGTGATGACATTGACAGGTGTACCTGTGATGGAATACACCCCTGTGTTCACACTCTAAACACCATTGTAATCTTTGTACAACGTATGCCTGGTAAGGTATCATTTGAAAACTCAAATTTGGTGGTCAGTATTGTTCTGGTAAAATAAGTGTGGGAACATTGTATGTGAAGTGATAAGATTGCCCTGTATGATGTTATTAATACATGTCCAAACCCCACAGCTCTGCCCAAGCGGATGTTGGCAAATGGTCTGTCCTAAACAAAGGAATGTGTGCCTGCCTTAATTTGCATTGAAGTGGTAAACAGTCATCAAGCAGAAGGGAAAACAAAGGAAGTTCAAACAGGTGAAAAAAACATCTCCACGTAGACTTTTTCTCTCCTGGGTCTCAGCTGGAAAAGTTTTTCAAGAGGGGGACTGAAACTATAAAAAGGAGGGACAAATATCCCAAAGGACCTCTCTCTTTCCCTGCCCATCACACTCTCTGCATCTGAGAAGACAAAAGAAAACAGCTGTTGGACTTTAAGGGAGGGGTCCTGACCTAAAAAGTTTGATCAGTAATCTGCTGGAGCATGTGGTGAGAAAGTTTGCTTTGCAACTACAATGGTTTCTTAAATAGATATTAGTATATGTTTTATTTTTATTTTTCTTGTAACCATTTCTGATCTTTATTCCTCATGACTTATACTCACTTAAAAATCTCTCCCTTTGTAGTTAATAAACTTGTTTTACTGTTTTTATCTAATCCAGTATGTTTAAACTGAAGTGTCTGGGTAACTATTTAAGGTAATAATCTGGCATATTATTCCTTTATAGGAATAAGAGACTTAATACATTTGTACTGTCCAGGAGAGGGCTGGGCAGTACAAGACATACATTTCTGGGAAAAGATCTAGGACTGAGGGAGTGTTGTGGTCACCCTGCAGTATAACCGAGGCTGGTGAAAACCAGGGTGTAGCTGGCAGGCTGCAATTACACACACACACACTCAGGGTGTTGCTTGCATGCTGGAGGCTGTTTGTGAGCAGTCCAGGTGGGAGCTACTTTAGCAAGGCATTGTAAGGCACCCAAAGTTTCAGGGCAGGGGTGACACAGCCCCCCACTGGTCTGGATTGTGCCCCAGTATGTCACAGTAACTCTGTGTGTTTTATCTGTAACTGCTGTCGTGGCATTGAGGAGTTCCCTCTCTACGTCAGCAGAATGCCTGAGCCAGATTTTCCTTTGCACTGGTTTTGTTACCTTATAAAAGTCTATTTGGAAAATAATTCATCATTATTAGTTCACAGCATATGCTTCAGAGTGCCTAGCAGTTCATAAAGCACTCACTTACTTGTTACTGGGCAGTGTGACACAACTCACAGGATCAGTGACAAATATTGTCTAATAATCATAAATGTACAGCAAGCACCGCAAAATTAATAGGTGCACTGACAGTGTTATATTTATAGATGTACACCAAACACCACATAATTCCTAACAGGCCCCAAAACAGCAGGGCCAGGCAGAGCACTATGCATTACTATGGCTTAGTGTTCAAATGCTCTTTGAAAGCATCCTTGAGCTGTATAGCTCTGGGTCGAGCTCTTCTAAGAGCCCTTCTGGCTGTTCAAACTCAGCAGACAGCCACTCCACCTCTGCTCTCCACCTCAACAGCAACTTCCCCCTTTTGCTTCACAGATATTATGCAGGACACAGCAGGCAGCTATAACCACTGGGGTGTTTTTTTCATTGAGATGTAGCTCTTAAAGATGCAAACATCATGCACCTTCCCTAACCAGCCCACACTGATGTCGGTGAAGCATTCCTGGTGATCCACCAGTGCTTGCATAACCATAGAAAAGTATCCCTTTCTGTTGATGTGCTCTGCGGCAAGGTGGTCTGGTGCCAAAACAAGGATATACATGCATCTATCACTCTACCAGTTTTGGAACCCCATTGCTGCAAATCCATCTGCTATGTCCTTGCATTGCCGAGAGTCCCAGTCCTGAGGAGCAGGAGACAATGAATGGCCTTGCACATTTGCATGACAACAGCCCCCACAGCAAATTTCCCAACTCCAGAATGATTTTCCCATTGACCAATAGCAATCCGGCATTGCAAGTTTCCACAGTGCAATTGCCACTTGCTTCTCCACAGTCAGCGCAGCTCTCATTCTGGTGTCCCTGTGCTGGAGGGTAGGGTGAGCTTAGCACACAGATCCAGGAATGTAGCCTTGCACATCTGAAAGTATTGTAGCCACTGCTCATCATCCTAAGCCTGCATTATGATGTGATCCCACTGGTCAGTGCTCAGTTCTTGGGCCCAGAATCGGCACTCCACCATCTGCAGCTGCTCCATGAATGTCACCAACTTTGAACTAGTTCTTGCTATGTCCCACAGCAATCTGTCCTCCATGAAATCATCATATTCCCCACTGATTCAGTTCTTCCTGCGGTTCTGCTAATACTGAAGGATCGTCCATCCTGTGCTTGCAATACTTATGACAATAGTCCAGAGCTGTGCGACTCCATGCTTCTGTCAGAGATGATGGACAGTGAGGAAGGCCATGCAGTTTTGTGGGACTTTTTAAAAAAGATGTGTAAATTATGGGATATAGATGACATTATAGGTTGAAGACAGCTGCATACTGTTGACCCCTTGCTCCCAGTTGCACCCCTGAGCAACTTGTTTCTGCCCCACCATGCATTGCCAAAACTTCCCATAAGACCATGTGCTAGATGGTGGAGGGTCGCACCCTGGGATGTGTACCCATGGTGTGCCATGCTGTGCATTGCCACAAGCACTGCTAGTGAGTACTTGCACCACTGATGCAAGAAGCCAAGTATGTACACATGTAAGTGATATGCTAACTGTGGCAGCTTTATGCCTACGTAACTTGTGTTGGCAAAAGGTTGTACTAAGGCCATGTCTACACTAACTGCTCTTCATTTTGTGATACACATGATTCATTTTCACTGGGCATGAAACAGTTTTACTGTAGAAAACTGATTTTTGTCTTAATTTAGTGTGTGTGATGGCATGCATTTTGTACAGCTTTTCAGCTCTTGAACTTCTCTGTTGCAGTCCTGAGCCTGATCTTGCCTTCCTCATCCTCAGACCAATCTTCCATTGAGGCAGGATTAGTCTTCCTGTTTTACAGATGTCCCAAGTGCAACTGATTTTGTCGTTCTCATCCTAGTCCATTATGCACATCAAAAGAACCACAAAACCACTACCCAATATTCAGCACAGCTGTCATTCCCAGCTCAAGAAAGCCCTAGGGCTGAGCTATCATGGGAACTGCAGATCAGGAATGAGATGTATTGTTACAACTGTGTGGTGAAAGCTGCACAGCTCTCTCCTACACCGTCTGGCAACAACCCATGCTATTAGCTGCTCACTTTTAAATATGTTCTAAAGTTACACTTCAAATTTAATCCTACAATCATAGAAATGTAGAACTGGAAGGGACTTCGACAGGTCATCTAGTCCAGTCCCCTTCACTGAGACAAGAGTAAGGTGTTTGCCTAACCTGTTCTTTAAAACCTCCAATGACAGAGATTTCACAACTTTCCTAGGTAATTTGTACCAGTGCTTAAATACCCTGACAGAAAGATTTTTGTAACATCTAACCTAACTCTCCCTTGCTGCAATTTAAGCCCATTTCTTCTTGTCCTGTCCTCAGTGGGTAAGGAGAACAATTTATCACCATCCTCTTTATAACACTTTTACATATTTAAAGACTTACCATGCACCCTCCCCCGCCCCCTGAGTCTTCTCTTCTCCAGACTAACCAAACCCATTTTTTTCAATCTTTCCTCATTAGGTCATGTCTTCTAGACTGTCAATAATTATTTTTGCTGCTCTTCTCTGGACTTTCTCCTCTTTGCCCACAGCTTTCCCAAAGTGTGGTGCCCAAAACTGGACACAGTACTCTAGCTGAGGCCATACCAGTGCTGAGTAGGGTGGAAGAATTACTTCTCGTGTCTTGCTTACAGCACTCCCACTAACACATCCCAGAATGATGTTTCCTTTTTATGCAACGGTATTGTTGACTCATATTTAGGTTGTGATCCACTGTGACCCTCAGATCCTTTTCTGAAGTACTCCTTGCTAAGGTAGTCATTTCCCATTTTGTATGTGTGCAAATGATTATTCCTTCCTAAATGTAGTACTCTGCATTTTTCTTTATTGAATTTCATCCTGTTTATTTCAGACCATTTCTCCAGTTTGTCAATATCATTTTGAATTCTAATCATGTCCTCCAAAGCACTTGCAACCCCTCCCAGCTTGGTATCATCCATAAACTTTGTAAGTGTACTTTCTATACCATTATCCAAATCATTTATGAAGATATTGATGAGACCCAGACCAGATCCTTGAGGGACCCTTTCTAGCTTGATTGTGAACCATTGATAAATACTTTGAGTACAGTTTTCCAACCAGTTGTGCCCCTGCCTTATAGTAGATTTGTCTAGGCTGTATTTCTCTAGTTTGTTTATGAGAAGTTCATGTGAGACAGTATCAAAAGCCCCACTAAAGTTGAGCTATATCACATCTACTACTTGCCCCCATCCTCAAGGCTTGTTACCCTGTCAAAGAAGGATATTAGGTTGGTTTGACATGATTTACTCTGGACGAATCCATGTTTACTATTACTTATCAACTTATTTCTTCTGCTTACAAATTGATTTTGATTATTGCTCCATTATTTTTATGGGTGTAAGCAGAGTCAGGATGAGCTCTACCCTAACTTCTGGTGGTGAATTGTGGCGAGTTGTGGAAAAGAACTTCAGGGGCTGATCTTATTTGCATAGGCACACCCACCCTGCCTCGCCTGAGCCCACGGCAGCCCAAATGGTCACTTTGACTGCTGTGGGATCCCCAGTTTCTCTGTTATTGGGGCAGGAAGAATAAAGTGTTGTTACCCTGATTATGTGAATCAAGGGCAGTAGAACTGTACTTGGCATTTTATGATGGAGGGACTCGCCATCAACTAAGTAGCACTCGCTAGACAAGAGGCTGGGGACAGGTATTTGTACCTGATAGTATGGGCTGCTTTTGAGGGCCTGAAACACCAATTGCACATCTCCTATCTCTACTGTTGAATAGTAGAGCTAATTTTGATTCTATTAGGAGTCTAGTTACAGGCTGCCATGCTGAATTCACTTTGGGCCAATGGTGCACCAGCACTAGGGCTCCTCTACTATGAGCTGAAATCACTAAAGAGCTAAAATTACTGAGAGCTGAGATCACTGAGAAGTCTGGAGAAGGAGGGGAGCCTGAAGATATATTGCTAAGCAGCTGGCAGAGCTGAGCAGTTTGCAGGATGATTGGAGCGGCTCACGGGATGGCAAGTGGAGTGAAATGGGGCAGAGCAGAGCGGTGCAGTTGCCAGGACAGCTGGAACGGCTCACAGGACGGCTGGTGGAGCAAAGCAGAGCAGCTGGCGGAGTGGTGCTGTTGGTGGGACAGCTGGAGCGGCTTACGGGATGGCTGGTGGAGCAGAGCAGCTGGCGGAGCAGAGCGGCTCACGGTGAAGGCTGTAGCAGAACTCCACGGAGAGGTGGGGCAGTCGGTCTTGGACCACGTAAGGTGCCCCTTAACACCCCTGCGGGGGGGGAGTGGGAGGGCGGAGCATTTCCACCCAGGCTGGGAGTAAAACTTTTGAACTCTGGGGCTGCACCGACCAGGGACAGAGACTTTGGGTTGTTGGACTTTTGGGTGATTTTTGAGTTGCTGGACTCAAGAGACTTTTGGGGTGTTGGACTTTTGGGACTTTGGGTGATTTTTTGGGGTTGCTGGACTTAAGACCCTGAGGGGAAAAGGACACTGCCAAACTTACTTGGGGGGTGGGTCTTTTGCTCATGGTCTGTGTTGTGAATCCTGTTTGTGGTGTTTCCCCAACATAATGCCACATTGTTTCCCTCCTTTATTAAAAGGATTTTGCTACACTCAGACTCCCTGCTTGCGAGAGGAGAAGCATTACCTCTTAGCGGCGCCCCGGGGGGGGGGGGGGGGGTATGTAATTGTCCCAGGTCACTGGGTGGGGGCTTGAGCCGGTTTTGCATTGTGCTATTGAAACGGAACCCTTAGATACTGAACCCGGCGCTTGTTGCTGCCAACTCAGACGGGCCGAAGGGTTACATGGGTACTGAAGTTAAGCTGACTGGTCTATAATTCCCCGAGTTGTTCTTATTCCCCTTTTTATAGATAAGTACTATATAGGCCCTTTTCCATGCCTCTGGGATCTCTCCTGTACTGCATGAGTTCTCAAAGATAATCGCTAATGGCTCAGAGATCTGTTCAGCCAGTTCCTTAAGTATTCTAGAATGTATTTCTGCAGGCCCTGGCAACTTGAAGACCTCTAACTAAGTAATTCTTAACTTGTTCTTTCCCTATTTTTCAGGTCCTACCCCATTTTCAATTATGTTTGCTATGTTAGGCGTCTGATCACTGCTAATCTTTCTGGTGAAAACTTTAACACTTCGGCCATTGCTGCATTTTCTGCTATTGTCTCTCTCTCTCTCTCCTCATTCAGTAATGGGCCTAACCTGTCCTTTCTCTTCCTCTTGCTTCTAATGTAATTTTAAAATGTTATGTCTCTACTAGTTTAATCTCGTTTTGTGCCTTGGTCTTTCTAATTTTGCCCCTACATACTTGTTTTCTTCTTCTTTTTTATATTCAGCCGTCATAATTTGACCTACTTTCTATTTTATTTATACTTTTTTTTTTTTTGAGTTTCAGGTTGTTGAAGATTTCCTGGTTAAGACAGTCTGGTCTCTTGCCATACTTCCTATCTTTCCTACTCATTGGGATAGTTTTTTTAAATAGAAATTAAGGGCACAAGAGCAAACTACCAATGCTGAACTTTTATTTTTCTTTTAGATTTACCTACCAGTTCTGTGTTTGCTAATATCTGCCTTCTTGAAGTCCATTTCAAACAAAGCAGCAAAAAGAAAAAAAAAAGGAAAATCGCAAAAGTGCTTTTGTGGAAGAAAGTTACTTTCCTGAAGCCAGTTAAGAGTACATTAGATAGTTTGCCCAACAGTGGTCATCATTAAAAAATTTACAATTTTGTCTAGTTTGCTTTACTGAGGTATTCACAATATTCCCTATTACTACTATCGTTTAGTTATCACATCCTAGTATTTCCTATACTTATTAAAGGAATAGCATAAATATAATTGCAATATTAATTCAATAATAATCAATTGCAAGTCTTCATGGTTGCAAGTCTGTCTAGGAGGATGTGGTCACACTGTGCAAGATTCTTGCAATATTTACTGAGCGAATGGCTTCAATCAAGCCACAATGCACAGCCCAGAAAATAGGCCGATCTGGCCAAGATAGGAGGGTGGCCAGGGACATTCAAAAGATCTCTAGCAGACTTCAACAGTGGAGCTCCTATGGAGTCTCTAGAAGAGTTTAGCGCAAAAAGGCTGTGTGATAAGGCATCTCCTTACTGGCCCCACCTGCATCAGTGGGAGTGAATCCATCCCACGCTTTGTTAAGGATTTTAATGATGATCATTGTATAGCTGACTTTTTCATATATTTAATTAGTTCTCCCTAGAGCCTGAGCACCCTGCTTCTGCAGCACTCCCAGGTCCTCCTAACTCAGACAGCAAGAAACTGAATAATTTGCATGGTCGGTGCACAGCACTAGCCAAAAAGCCACGAGGCTGGCTTGAGAGCTATGCATCCGGAGCCAAGTCTTGCCCTGAGTTACACGCTGTGCAACTTCAGTGAAGGGTGCGAGACAGGGCAGAATTAGGCTGATGCTTGACAAGAAAGGTCTAAAAGTGGATGGACATTGTTAAAATCTTTAAAGGGCTGAACACAGAGAAGGTTTTCTGTTGCTGTCCAAAGCAAGCTCTCCAATCCAAATTGATATTTTGCCATCATATGACAGAGAAACAAAAATTGGAGGATGGACAAATCACACTTAAAAATTTTACTCTTTCAGTGTCAGATTTAGCTTTTCATAATTTACAATAAGAATACACAGTGTTAGTTTTGATCAGGCACAAGAGACACATGCACGATTTCTCTGAGGTTAACTCCTAGAACACAGATCCTGTTATTAGGAGTAGCTATGTAATACAAAATCTTTCTGTGAGGAAACATTGTGTTTTGGCCACATCTTTTCTAGCTAAGAGAAGTAGCTAATTTTTATGTCAATCCCTGGCTTTAGCCTCCTGACCAGCCTCACTCAAGAGCCCACATGGTGTGTACAGAGTGAATTCTGACTACATGGATGCAGAAAAATTTAAAGTGAAACTATATCACACCATTTGCTTGGAGTGAAAATCTCTTCAGATAGGAGCTTATTACAAATTCCAGAACCTCAGTTTCTCAGGTAGCAGACACATCTTGTTCTCAGCATAAGACCTTATAAGCATGGCTCATACTGCTAAACCCCCAGGAGAGACACAGGAAGATTGCCAGAACAGAAAGATTTGACCATTATTCCATTTTGCCCAGATATTGTTCAAACTGCATAGAGATGAGAGTCTGAGATATGTCTCTCTAATATCCTGGGACCAACACGGCTACAACAACAAAACAACAACATGGCAAACAACAGTGTGAGATGTGTCATACTAAGGACTGTGAACCCTTTATTCAAACTAGTGAGCAGTGACAGGAGTAATTCCAAGAATAACTGATCACCATTTGGAATAAAGGGCTCATAACCTGGTTCTTTATGAGGGCCGGGCCCCTTAAAATTTTCTGTTTGTACACCTACTGCTAGCAAAAAGAAGCTTGTCATCACAAGATAACTTCTCTCAGCAATTTCTGTGTAACAAACACCATTGACCGCCCAGCCAACGTCTGACATGAACTTCTTTTGCTTAACTGACAGCTGGTAGGGGGGAGTCTCATTTTGGTTAAGGAGGTTCCTACGTTATATTGCCATTGGCATTTCACTTATTTACAAATTACTACTGCAGTCCTTTTCCCTTAAGCTGATAATATTTTCTACAAATCTGAGGGACACCAGAAATTGTTTCCCTTTTCAATTTCCTTTTCACAAATCATCTAAGGCTTTGTTGTGTGCTATAAATAATATCAGATTGTTTCCAGCACTCTGCAGGGATATTCTGGCAAACTGAATACCTGACTGAGGGCTCCTGTCTGGCAATCAGCTGCTGTTGAGTGATGCTTCCTTTTGCAGGCAGGCAAGATGAGAGACAGACATACTGGCAACGGCAAGTATACATGTACCGATTGCCAAGTGTCAACTCCAATTACAGAACACTACCTCCAAATTGTTATAAAAATCCAGTCCCTTATAGAAGTACCCAAAGTACTTCTTAATTGCAGGAAAATTCTATTTCTTTTAATTTTTTATGAAGTAAAACATAAAAAATTTAAATGAAACGTTTTAGGAGCAATAGCTTGATAAATAAAGTGTATTTGTGCTATTGCTCTAGCATGTCTGATACTAAGCACTATCCCATAAATTGGCTTAACAATTTTCTGATAAAATATTTCATGGCTATTTAATAATACTTGTTTATATTTAATGTCAGGTGGTTGTTTTTGTGGCTGGGAAATGTAGCTTCTTTTGATTATACATGACAGGCCTGATTCAAAGTCTGTGGAAATCGGTGGAATGAGTCCCATTGAATTCACTAGATTTTGGATCAGCCTTTTTTTAGGTCATTCTGGTGTAAATCATACAAACCTTTTCAGACCCGTGAATAGGTAAAAGACAAAGTTAAAACAGCCATGCTTCAAAATGAGTACAACCTGAAAAAGAAAATCAGAATGTGCCAAATCCATCACTGGTGTAAGCCCAGGCATGAATTTGGCCCACCGAGTTTAAGTATTGTTGGTATGGTCTATAAGCAGTCTATTAAAAATATAAATTACAGTATAACGGCACTCCTGCTACTTACAGTTTCATGACTTTCCTAAACAATATATCTACCATCCAGCAACAGATTTACTACCATCCAGCTGAATTATCTTCAGCCATAAGACAAGAGAAAAACAGCTTCAGCAGACAAACTATCACACAGATTTTTACCAAAGATTGCTTACCACGAGGCTGGCCTGATGCTGACCACCTCAATATCAAGGATGACATTGTCAATCAGAGTTTGTACTAATGGTCTTTGTGTGACTCCATAGACCAGTGTGGGAAGAACAACATTTACTGCCCTGGCCACACAGCCATTTGTCTAGTTGTGGTGATGGAGCTGCATGTTATTTCCATACCTGGTGCTGTCTTCCAGCTGCTCCATGTGATTCTTCTCAAAGTCAGGGACACCAACCCTTATGGTGTGGCGCCATGCGATGCAATCAACTGCCAGTTGCCCAAAGGTAGAGTAAAAAATGTTTGTTTTGTGCAGATTGTTTCAAAGTATTTTTGAAGTGTTTCATCTGCCCTCCATGCTTATGACTGCAGGAGCTTAATTCAGAATAGAAGACTTGTTTTGATAGATGGGTATCAGGGAGGTATCTCAACTGGGCACAGATCAAATAAGCCTTTATACCAACCACATCAGCTGTGCCCAGGACTTCCATGTTGGAAACCCGATCCTAACTTCTGATGCTCAGCAGTAGTTATAGATGTTGCAAATGGAAGCTGCCAAGCTTTTCAATGTGTTGTTGATAATGGGTCCATGTTTCACACCCATTGAGGAATGTTGTGAGGACACCAGCGTTCTACACTTTGATTTTTGTTCTCTAGATACATTTCATGTTGCTTCCAGATTCAGTGATAGAAGCCACCAGACACGGTGCTAGCTTTAATTCACGCACCCATTTTGTGGTCAATTCTTGCTTCATTGTTCAGCATGCTGCTGAGATAAATAAACTATTTGACAGCTTTGAGAGCGATGCCTTCTAGGCTTATTGATGAGTCTTGGTAAGGTTGTTAAACTGGCAGGTATGTAATCTGTTTTTGTTTGGATGATTGTGAGGCCAAAGTTACGAGCCCCCACAGCAAAAAGGCTTGTAAGATCTTGTAGTGCTGCTTCAGAATGTGCTTTCAAGGCACAACAAACAGAGAAATTCCTGGATCAACGCTTCTATCACCTTGGTGTTTGCACATAGATAGGAAAGATTGAAGGGCTTGCCAGTGTGGAAGTGTAAAAAATGTCATTTGAAGCTCCCTGGCTTTCTCTAGCATCGCAGCAAAGAATAGACCAAAAAGGCTAGGAGTGAGGACACATCCCTGCTTCATCCTGTTCATGACTGGAAGTGGATGTGTTAGATCACCACCAACTCTAGCTTTTCCAGCCCTGCCTTCATGGAAATGCTGAATTATGATAATTAGTCTGGATATCCAAATTAGGTGAGCAATTCCAGAGGGCAGGGCAATTGACTGTATCAAATGGCTTAATTAGTTGGAGAAACATGATGTACAAAGGTTGATGCTGTTTGTGATATTTTTCCTGTAATTGTCGAATGATGAAGATCGTGACCACAACACTCTACTGAGCATGAAACACACTGGCTAATGGGGCTCTGGCCGGGTAGACCAGGTTCATTAACCTGTGTAATTGGGCAACTGGTCTAAGAGAAGGTTACTCCAAATCTGCAGCCAGCAAGTCCTCCAATTGTTTTGGTTTACCTTGCCACTGGAAATGGTCTTGTTGGCCAAGAGAGTGTGCAAGTTGGTGCAAAACTGCTTGTCAATTTAAAACAAATTCTCAGGCACCCTTCAAAAATCTAGTAAGTCCCGTGGAGATGGGGGAATGGCAAAAGTGATGAACACTGCTGGGGATGAGTCAAGACTTTGGTCACTCTGCATTGACCTGGTTTGACACTGTAGTCCAGCAGCATCTTGATTAACTCAGGTGCTTTATTCTGGGATGGTACAGCTGACCTCAATCCAAGGAGATGGCTAGAAAAGGTGCCCTAAAAATTGCTCATCCTGAACAGCCGTGACCAGCTTATTGTGGCTGGAGGGTATTCCATCATGTGGCCAAAATTCAAACATACTTCAAATGTTTTTTTTGTCTCAATGTTGTGACATGGTTCACTTCTTGATCGTCCAAACCAAACTGACTGCTCTTTCAGGTGGTCTGTTCTGGTTGCTCGACAGTTCGAAAGACATTGTATTGACATTGTGGCACTGAGCGAGATGCAACATGCTGAAGAGGGTCAACTGAGGAGAGAGCTGAGTATACTTTCTTCTGGAAGGGATGCCCACAAAATGAGCCATGCAACACAGGAGGCGGCTTTGCAGTCAGAAAGAATTTTGTCTCTTGTTTGGAGAGCCTACCCCGGGGTATAAATGACAGACTGATGAAGCTCTGACTGCCCCTGAGAGGTGGGTGTTTAATATGGAGATATATCTATTTCATAGAAGTGGAAGGGACCTTGAAAGGTCATCGAGTCCAATCTCCTGCCTTCACAGCAGGACCAATTACTGTCCCTGACAGATTTTTGCCCCGATCCCTAAATGGCCCCCTCAAGGATTGAACTCACCCCTGAACTTAGCAGGCCAATGCTCAAACCACTGAGCTATCCCTCCCCCCTTGAGTTTCACTGATCAGTACTTAGGAACCTACAATGACTTATTCTGATGAGAGTAAGGAAGAATTTAGTTTGGAATAAAATGACCTGACCCAATTGACTTCCTGAGAAGACAAGTTAATTATTTTAGGTGACTTTAACCCTTGTATTGGTGGTGAGGATTTTACGTGGAGTAGTATAGTTGGCAAACATGGCATTGGCAAGATGAACACTAGTGGCCTACTTCTACTGAAGACATGTGCCGAAAATCACATACTGTCTTTCCAACAAATACAAAATGACCTGGATGTACCTTTGCTCATGTCATTTGCATCTGATTGACTGACGGCAGGACCTCTGAGATGTGTGTATGACTCTGGTATTATGCAGAGCTAATTGATCAAACAAGATGTTGGTCAGTCCAACAAAGCTTTCCCTCTGTTTGGCCAAAATGCATAAAAAGCCATCGGTTAAGTGAGTAAATATTGCTTGGCAGAATGATCTGTCAAGCACCAAACAATTTTCAACACAGCTAACTACTGTTAGGAGAATCTGGGGAACTACAGAACAGTCAGTCTCACCTCAGTCCCCAGAAAAATCATGGAGCAAGTCCTCAAGAAATCCATTTTGAAGCATTTGGAAGAGAGGAAGGTGATCAGGAACAGTCAACATGGAGTCACAAAGGTCAAGTGATGCCTGACCAACCTGACTGCCTTCTATGATGAGATAACTGGCTATGTGGATATGGGGAAAGTGGTGGACGTGATATACCTTGACTTTAGCAAAGCTTTTGATATGGTCTCCTACAGTATTCTTGCCAGCAAGTTAAAGAGGTATGGATTGGATGAATGGACTATAAGGTGGATAGAAAGCTGGCTAGATTGTTGGGCTCAATGGGTAGTGATCAACAGCTTGATGTCTAGTTGGCAGCCGGTATCAAGTGGAGTGCCCCAGAGGTTGGTCCTGGGGCCAGTTTCATTCAACATCTTCATTAATGATCTGGATGATGGGATGGATTGCACCCTCAGTAAATTCGCAGATGACACTAAGCTGGGGGGTGGGGGAAGAGGTAGATACGCTGGAGGATAGGGTCCAGAGTGACCTAGACAAATTGGAGGATTGGGCCAAAAGCAATGTGATGAGGTTCAACAAGGACAAGTGCAGAGTCCTGCACTTAGGATGGAAGAATCCCATGCACTGCTACAGGATGGGGACCAACTGGCCAAGCGGCAGTTCTGCAGAAAAAGACCTGGGATTACAGTGGACAAGAAGCTAGATATGAGTCAACAGTGTGCCCTTGTTGCCAAGAAGGCTAACGGCATATTGGGATGCATTAGTAGGAGCATTGCCAGCAGATCGAGGGAAGTGATTATTCCCCTCTATTTGGCACTGGTGAGGCATCTGGAGTACTGCATCCATTTTTGGGTCCCCCACTATAGAAAGGATGTGGACAAAGTGGAGAGAGTCCAGCAGAGGGCAATGAAAATGATTAGGGGGCTGGAGAACGTGACTTATGAGGAGAGGCTGAGGGAACTGGGCTTATTTAGTCTGCAGAAGAGAAGAGTGAGGGGGGATTTGATAGCAGCCTTCAACTACCTGAAGTGGGGTTCCAAAGAGGATGGAGCTAGGCTGTTCTCAGTGGTGGCAGATGACAGAACAAGGAGCAATGGTCTCAAGTTGCAGTGGGGGAGGTCTACGTTGGATATTAGGAAAAACTATTTCACTAGGAGGGTGGTGAAGCACTGGAATGGATTACCTAGGGAGGTGGTGGAATACTGCATGCAGATGTGGCCACCACATCTCAAAAAAGATATATTGGACTTGGAAAACATTCAGAAAAGGACAACAAAAATGATTAGGGGTATGGAATGGCTTCTGTATGAGGAAAGATTAAAAAGACTGGGACTTTCCCGCTTGGAAAAGAGACGACTAAGGAGGGATATGATAGAGATCTGTAAAATCATGACAGGTGTGGAGAAAGTAAATAAGGAAGTGTTATTTACTCCTTCTCATAACACAAGAACTAGGGCCCACCATATGAAATTAATAGGGAGCAGGTTTAAAACAAACAAAAGGAAGTATTTTTTCCCCACACAACGCACAGTCAACCTGTGGAATTCCTTGCCAGAGTATTTTGTGAAGGCCAAGACTATAACAGGGTTCAAAAAAGAACTAGATAAACTCATGGAGGATAGGTCCATCAATGGCTATTAGCCAGGATGGGCAGGGATGGTGTTCCTAGTCTCTGTTTGCCAGAAGCTGGGAATGGGTGACAGGGGATGGATCACTTGATGATTACCTGTTCTGTTCATTCCCTCTGGGCCCCCTGGCATTGGCCACTGTTGGAAGACAGGATACAGGGCTTGATGGACCTTTAGTCTGACCCAGTATGGCCTTTCTTATGATTAAACAATAGAATATCATTTATTTAAATATTTTTTACATTTTCAAATATTTTTATTTCAATTACAACACAGAATACAAAGTGTACAGTGCTCACTTTATATTTATTTTTGATTACAAATATTTGCACAGTAAAAAGCAAAAGAAAATAGTATTTTTCAATTCACCTCATACAAGTACTGTAGTGCAATCACTTTATCATGAAAGTTGAACTTTCAAATGTAGAATTATGTACAAAAAACTGCATTCAAAAAGAAAGCAATGTAAAACTTTAGAGCTTACAAATCCACTCAGTCCTACTTCAGCCAATCGCTCACACAAACAAGTTTGGTTACAATTTGCAGGAGATAATGCTGCCCGCTTCTTGTTTACAATGTCACCTGAAAGTGAGAACAGGCGTTCGCATGGCACTGTTGTAGCTGGCATCACAAGATATTTACATGCCAGACACGCTAAAGATTCATATGTCCCTTCATGCTTCAACCACTATTCCAGAGGACATGCATCCATGCTGATGATGGGTTCTGCTCGATAATGATCCAAAGCAGAGCAGACCAATGCATGTTCATTTTCATCATCCAAGTCAGATGCCACCAGCAGAAGGTTGAGTTTCTTTTTTAGTGGTTTGGGTTCTGTAGATTCCACATTTGACTGTTGCTCTTTTAAGACTTCTGAAAGCATGCTCCACACCTCGTCCCTCTCAGAGTTTGGATGGTATTTCAGATTCTTAAACCTTGGGTCGAGTGCTGTAGCTATTTTTAGAAATCTCACATTGGTATCTTCTTTGCGTTTTGTCAAATCTGCTGTGAAAGTGTTCTTAAAACGAACATGTACTGGGTCATCATCTGAGACTGCTATAACATGAAAAATATGGCAGAATGCAGGTAAAACACAGAACAGGAGGCATAAAATTTTGCCCCATTTTTTTTTTTTAAACGAGCATCGTCAGCATGGAAGCATGTCCTCTGGAATGGTGGCCGAACCATGAAGGAGCATACAAATATTTAGCATATCTGGCACGTAAATAACTCGCAACGCCGGCTACAAAAGTGCCATGCGAATGCCTGTTCTCACTTTCAGGTGACATTGTAAATAAGAAGCAGGCAGCATTATCTCCCATAAATATAAAACATGGGGGGAGGGATAGCTCAGTGGTTTGAGCGTTAGCCTGCTAACCCCAGGGTTGTGAGTTCAATTCTTGAGGGGGCTGCTTAGGAAGCTGGGGCAAAATCAGTACTTGGTCCTGCTAGTGAAGGCAGGGGGTTGTACTTGATAACCTTTCAGGGACCCTTCCAGTTCTGAGATAGGTATATCTCCATATAACTTAGTGATTGGCTGAACAAGGAGTGGACTTGCAGGCTCTAAAGTTTTACATTGTGTTTTTTTTGAATGCAGTTATGTTGTAATAAAAAAAAATCTACTTTTGTAAGTTCAACTTTCATGATAAAGAGATTGAACTACAGTACTTGTATGAGGTGAACTGAAAAATACTATTTCTTATCATTTTTACAGTGCAAATATCTGTAATCAAAAATATAAAGTGAGCACTTTACATTTTGTATTCTGTGTTGTAATAGAAATCAATATATTTGAAAAATGTAGAAAAACATCCAAAAATAAATTTCAATGTGTATTCTGTTATTTAACAGTGTGATTAATAGTGATTATTTTTATCACGATTAATTTGAGTTAATCGTGTGAGTTAACTGCAATTAATCGACAGCCTTAATATAAAGTAAAGAAGTGAATAAAAAACTAGAGCAATCAAAATTATGAAATTAGAGCATGGCACCCACTTGCCACAATGGGTGGAAGATTTGGTCGGGCTTGTGGTGACTGGGACAGCCCCCGCTGAAACGAGGAGGAGAACATACGGGGAGAGGCAGAGGTGACCCTTCCCGCTCCAGAGTCTCTAGCCACTCATGAGCCAGCTGAGGGAGGAATGGAGCTGATGGGAGGATGAGGAACCACTTTCATTAAATTAAATGCTAGCCCGGGCCTCTATTTGTTCCAATTCAGTAGCCCCATCCAGTATTGATAGCTTTGGAGCGGTGTTTTGTGGCTGCTGCAGGTTTGACCAATCACCTCTTTTAAGGAGGTCAGAGGGCCAGGAAGGATTTTTTTTTTCTTCCTGTAGGGACCAAACTAGCATAGGCTGATTGGGGGCTGGGGGGTCGTCCTTTCTCACACCATCCTGGGGGCACAGTTAAGTTAAATAAGAATAGGATTTAGTAATTAGTGGTAAGGATGTTAGTTTCTTACAACTTGCGACTGGTTTCCAGTGCTGGTGGGCCTTGTGCTCCTGGGATGGGGGAGAACCTGTGGCCTTTGCAGGCTGAGGATCACCTTTTCAGTACCCTCTGTGGGGTCCTAGAACTCAAATGAGCTAGCTGAGTCCTAGGAGTAGGCTGAGGAGAATCTACGTTGAGTAATGTGTTATATGTAGAGTCCTACCAAATTCACAGCCATGAAAAACACATCATAGACCGTGAAATCTGGTCTTTTGCATGCTTTTACCCTATACTATACAGATTTCACAGGAGTGACCAGCGTGTCTCAAATTGGGGGTCGTGACCCAAAAGGAAGTTGCAGGGGGGGTCACAGTATTACCAGCCTTACTTTTTCACTGCCTTCAGAGTTGGGTAGCTGGAGAGCAGCGTCTGTTGTCCAGGCACCCAGGTCTGAAGGCAGCGCCCTGCCAGCAGCAGCGCAGAAGTAAGGGTGGCAATGCTATACCAGGCCATCCTTACTTCTGCTCTGCTGCTGTTGGTGGCGCTGCCTTCAGAGCTGGGCTCCCTGCCAGCAACCGCCGCTCTCCAGCTGCCCAGCTCCAAAGGCACCTCCGCCACCAGGTGCAGTGCAGAAGTAAGGGTAGCAGTACCGTGACCCCCCCTACAATAACCTTGCGACCCCCCCTACAACTCCTTTTTGGGTCAGGACCCCTACAATTACAACACTGTGAAATTTCAGATTTAAATAGCTGAAATCTTGAAATTTGTTTTTTAAAATCCTGTGATCGTGAAATTGACCAAAATGGACCGTGAATTTGGTAGGGCCCTAATTATATGGGAGGAGTCCTGTAATCCGTGCACTGGAACCACTTCAAATACTTGGTATGTACGTATGGGTGACAGGACAGGTAGTGGCCTTCCCCTGTGTTGAGTTTAATTAAATCCATCCCTGTGTTTGTCCTCATTCATCACCATGTCCAGATCAAACCAAAAGGAGATCATTCAATCAAACAAACAAAAATCGTCACATCACATAGACAGACGAAGGCTAGCAGGCTGATAGCTATCTTGCACTTGTACTCTGCCTGCCACCTCTCCAGGTCACCATATATACAGGTCAAAATTTTCACATGTAGGTGCTTAATCCCTGAATCCATACATACACACCTGTCATCGTCTCTCAGTGGGTTCTCTTGAGGGGTCCAGGGTTCTCCTGACTGACCCTCCTTAGTTTGCCCTCAGTCAGATCAGTTCCTGGACCCTCACCTCCAGCTAATCTGTCAGTCCTTCACTTTTCAGGCTTGCAGTCTCCTGCAGTCTCCCGACTGTTTCCTTGGAGGCAGCCTGGTACAGCGCTGTTGCTCCTTTGCTCTCCCAGGCCCTTTTGCCTCCCTTTCCTGCGCTGTACTCTCCCTTTTATAGCAAGCCTTGTTTCCTCTATTGGTTGCAGCTGTGGGTGTCTGTCTCCATGATTGGCAGCTCTGGCACTGCGAGGGGTTGTGATCAAGCTGCTTGCCTGTAAACAGGAGAGACTCTTCCCCCCCCCCTCACCCCCCACTCCATCTGTGCTCGGTATTGGGTTTGTGGACCCTACTACAGCACTTAAATAAATGGCCAGATTGTCAGTGGGGGTGAGCACCCACAGCATCCTTTGAAATCAATGGTGTTACTGCAGAGAGAACTTGGCTCGCTAAGGTTCCTTAAATGAGCTGGTGTGCTGTATTCCCTGTAGCAGAATGGACTGCAAACTCCACTGCAAAAAGATCCAGCCTGTGAAGTTTCACTAGAGAAAGTGGGTGCACTTAAAATTTTTTCTTCTGTTTCTAGAGTTATCCCCCATTTGAAGTATAAGGATATATCTGTGAAACCTTTACCATCTCCAGGATCAAAAGGAACTCTGTGCCCATTGTAGATGTATCGTTTGAACTTCCACCAGCCAATCAGATTCTCCTTTCTCATGACACTTTATAAATCAATGTACTGAGTTAATCATTTGAGATTAATTACCATGGTCAATGGAGATTCTGAAATCAGCATTTACACTGTCCTTCTTCAGGAAACCTTCAAAAGAAATGAATCAAATGAGAGTGACCAATCAGCAAAGCCTTTCTAATACACTCATGGAGATTCTCTGATTAAATGAAGTTATAGCAAAACTTTTTCTATAACACCCTCCTTTCCCTGTAATGGAATTTGTCTGCACCCCCCGAGGAGCTGCAATCGGGAGCTGGGGCCAGGAGCGGAGTCATGGATGGGAGCCAGGCCAGAGCCACGGTCAGGAGCAGGCCCACATTCGGGAGCCAGAAGCGGAGTTATGGCGGGGGCTGGGAGCAAACTTAATGCTGGGGCTGGAGCCACAGGGCTGTTAATGTGATTATATTTTTCTCTTTCTTTTTTCCTGATTTATCTTTCATCTCTCTTCTGTAGTATAGTAGATTATTTCCAAGCATGTGAAATCCTGATCCCATTGAAGTTAATGGAAGTTTTGTTATTGACTTCAATGAGGCAAGGATTTCACCCTTGGTGAGTAATTTTATCAATCAAAGTCATTGATTTTTATCTGGAAAATCATGGATTTTACAAACTATTTCTAATCACATACATATTGGTAGAAGTAGAAATCAGAACTAATATAGCTAAAGGAATGACTATGACTGCTGAATTGCACAATAGCTTTTCGTAGATTCCAAGGCCAGAAGGGACCTCTCTATGATTATCTAGTCTGACCTTCTGCGTAACACAGGCCATAGGACTTCCCCAGCATAATGCTGCTGTTTGAACTGGCGCCATCTTGATTTAAAAGTTTCCTGTATTGGAGAATCCACCATAGTTCTGGGTAAAATGTTCCAATGGTTAATTATCCTCATTGTTAAATTATTCACTATTTTCAGTTTGAAATTATCTAGCTCCAGCTTCCAGCCATTGGATTGTGTTGTACCTTTGTCTGCTAGACTGAAGAGCCCATGATCAAATATTTGTTCCTCACATAGGTACTTATAGTCTGCGATCAAGTCATCCCTCAAGTCACTAATAGACTGTGATCACCTCGCCAAAGAGATTGAGCTCCTTGAGTCTTATCATTTATAAGGAATGTTTTTCAATCCTTTAATCGTTCTCATGCCTCTTTTCTGAACTCTCTCCATTTTTTCAACATCCTTCTTGAAATATGAACTCCAGAACTGGACACAGTATTCCAGCAGCAATTGCATCAAATACAGAGGTAATATAACCTCCCTTCTTCTATTCGATTCCCCAGTTTATGCATCCAAGGATGTGTATGACAGAATTGCAACTTGCTGAGAAAATATCACCAAAGGAACTTGAATTAAAGAGGTTTATTTATGAGACAGCAGCTGAGCAGAAATCACTATGGGAAAAGTCTAAATTCAAAACAACAACAACAACAATCAACTATGGTAGATTCCATTTAACAGCAACCCAGATATTAACAACTTCAGATTAATAGCAACATTTTGCTGGGAACCAGTTGCGTACCATTGACTTGAATGTTAACGGGATTCAGATACTGGTAGCAGTATGCGGCTTATTGAGAACATCTTTTGGAAGAAAGGCCCCAGGTGCAGGCAGGTTTGCAAGTCTGCAGCCAGAGAAGGAGTTGCTGGAATTTGTCTTTTCTGGCTGCAGCCACCCAAACCTGCCTGCGCACAGGGACTGCACAGGAGGTAAGGACTGCAGGCTGGGAGGGGAGGCTGGGGCCAGGGCAGTAGCAGGGAGAAGGGCTCCAGATGCCAAAGCTGCATGGTACCTCTCCCTGGGTTCTCCAGGCTGCAGCCTGCTGGAGGCTGTAATCAAGAAAGGAAGTGCTGGGATGTGCTAAGCCCCCTACCCCTGGAGAGTGCAGGGCGATGTACCATGCAGTTTTGTGGGACCCCAGGACCTCCACTCCCCATAGAAAACCCCAGCATCCAGCCTGCAGCCTCTTTCCCCGCTTGCAGGGCTACGGCTAGGGAAGGCACGTCCCAGTGCTGCAGCCCTGCAAATCTGCCTTCTACTTACTGGCAACGGCCAGATAATGGCAACTTTTGACTGTGTAGCCTTTTATTATATTTAAAATGAATTTAGTAGCGTTGTATTACGCTACTGTGGGTTCAGCTCTGGTGGCTACAGTTTCAAGCTTAACAGAGTGAAAGTCACCTTTGCTGCTTGCTTCAGATTTAGAGTCTCTAGGAACACATAAAGACCAAGGGTAGTGACCACACATACATTTCCAAGTGCAAGATCTAGTTTGTTTTATCAATTTTATTAAAGTTACAATTAAGGTTATGATTACCCAAGCATACAGAAATCCTATAAAGACCTATGCACAAATTACAAATATAGTCATACTCACATCCTTAATGATATTCTTAAGGTTTGATGCACGTCTTGCCAATTAATCATCAGTAGAGGGACGGTTCCTGTGGAGTTGTTCTATAGGGAACTCGTTTTACCCAATCTGGGAACCCTCTTTTAGCTTGTGTTTCTGACTATAGCTAATACTCTGTACATGTGTGTGTGTTAGAAAAATGTGACTACGGGGTACCTTGTAATAAAAAAGTAGGGTTAATTTTTGCACATCCTTTCCCGTAATCTTGTAGCATAGGATAATTCTTTGGTCACTTATGTCAAGCATTTCTTAACTCTAAGGCCTAGTATGCCTAAGCTAAAACCTTGCAGGCCTCAGCCTGTAGGTCTTGTGTTACAGCCTTACTTACTTAGATAACCTAATGCATACTTATCCCTTCTGACTACTGATCAGTCTTATACTTCTAAAATTCTACAATTTAAATCTATATAGCATACAATGATTATATATAACATAGCATGTTAGTTAATCATAACATCACACAACACACAATAAATCAGTGGTTCTCAACCAGGGGTACATGTATCCCTGAGGATACTCAGAGGTTCTTAACCAGGGGATACATCAACTCGCTTAGATATTTGCCTAGTTTTACAACAGGCTACATACAGACAATGACTTGGTTATACTGCTCTCTATATAATGAAATGTAAGTAACATATTTATATTCCAATTGATTTATTTTATTCTATGGTAAAAATGGGAAAGTAAGCAATTTCTCAGTAATAGTGTGCTGTATATCTCTAAGGGAAGGATTCTATATAAAGCAAAATTCTAATAAAAAAGTATCACTATTCAGAACATCTCATAGTGCTTCCAGAACTGGCAAAATAAAATAAATAAATAACAGCAGCAAATGTACTTTAACTTTATGTTTGGATAGATATGTCAAATATGGCATCAACATAGACACAGTCAGTAGTTAAAAAATAATTCAGAACAATATATTCAAAAAAATGAGACTCAACTGGTAACAGTAGCTCATGATATAATTGGTATTGTTCAAAGTCTGTACAAAAGACATCTGAATTATTCAGGCAAAAATAATCAAGCTGGGGATAGCAAACCTCTAAGAAAGAAAAAAAAAATTTTTGCATATCCAAAGAGATCTCTTAAAAATCAGCAAGAGTATCTCAAAGAAATATAAAGGAATATAGTTTCATATAAAGATGCCAATATGTTATAACTTGAATTCTGATATTTTTTTACTTTGTACTACATGCTAATATAGGGGTAAATCATAAGCCTCCATCATAGATGTAAACAACATATACATGAATCTGTTCTTGCTATCATCAGAAACCTCCACTGTATGTTGATATATATGAAATGTCACAGAATCCCAAAACAACAGAAAGCAGTTTATCATTTAAAGTCAGTATCACTAAGCCTCAACCAGCAACATTATGATTCTTCTATCTACATTAATAACTCATAATAAGTGTGAAATATCTTTGGGTCTCTTGTAGGCCTAACATGCTGTCAGAGATTTAAAGAGTTTACGTTTTCTGGGTATGGTATACTATAAAATAAAAAGTGCTAGTATGCAAAATTATAGTCATGGTGGATGTGCTATGATATGAAATCTAGAATTCTAAAAGCAACGTTGTATTATCATTAACTTTAGTTTCTCTTTAGTTACAAATTAGTGCAACACACGAAGCCATGGATGTACAGATGGAGGCAACTTAGGGTTGCCAACTTTCTACTCGCACAAAACCAAACACCCTTGCCCCGCCCCCTGCCCCACCCCTCCTCCAAGGCCCTGCCCCTGCCCCCCCTTTCCAAGGCCCCGCCCCCAGTCACTCCATCCCCCCTCCCTCTGTTACTCGCTCTCCCCCACCCTCACTCACTCGCTCATTTTCACCGGGCTGGCTCAGGGGGTTGGGGTGAGGGCTCCAGCTGGGGGTACGGGCTCTGGGATGGGGCCAGATATGAGGAGTTCAGGGTGCGGGAGGGGGCTCTGGGCTGAGGCAGTGGGTTGGGATGTGGGAGGAGGTGAGGGGTCCAGCTGGGGGTGCGGGCTCTGGGGTGGGTCTGGGGATGAGAGGTTTTGGGTACAGGAGGGGGCTCCAGGGTGGGAGGTGGAGCCGAGGGGTTTGGAGTATGGGAGGGGCTCTAGGCTGAGGCAGGGGGTTGGGGTGTGGGAGGAGTTATGGGCTCTGGGCTTGGGGTGCAGGCTCTGGGGTGGGGCCAGAAATGAGGGGTTCAGGGCGTGGGAGGGGCCCCTGGGCTGGGGCAGAGGGTTGGTGTGTGTGTGTGGGGGGGTGAGGGCTCTGGCTGGGGATGTGGGCTCTGGGGTGGGGCTGGGGATGAGGGGGGTGGGGTGTAGGAGGGTGCTCTGTGCTAGGACCGAGGGGTTCAGAGGCCAGGAGGGCTGGGTCAGGGAGTTGGGGCACAGGAGGGGGTGAGGGGTTCAGGCTCCAGGTGGTACTTATCTCACGCGACTCCTGGAAACAGCAGCATGTCCCCCCTCTGGCTCCTACCACGCAGAGGCGCAACCAGGCGGCTCCGCACTCTGCCCCATATGCAGGTGCCGCCCCCGCAGTTCCCATTGGCCATGGTTCCCGGCAAATGGGAGCTGTGGAGTTGGCACTTGGGGCGGGGGCAGTCTGCAGAGCCCTCTGGCTGCCCCTACGCCTAGGAGATGGAGGGGGGGGTCGCGCCGCTGCTTCTGCGGGCCGCGCGGAGCCACAGCAGGCAGGCAGCCTGCCTGCCTTAGCCCTGCTGCACCGCCAACCACACTTTTAACAGCGCTGACCGGAGCCACCAGGTTCCCTTTTTGACCGGGCATTCCAGTCGAAAACTGGGATGCCTGGCAACCCTAAGGCAAGTTGTAAAATTTGGATCTGGACTGGATCCAGATCTGGATCTCTCCAAAGCATTAGTGTGCTTAGATCCAAAGTTTTGGTTTGATTTGTCTCTGATTAGCAGAATTTGTTTATTCTTGTGTTTACTTCAGCACTTACCTAACATCTGCCTCATGTTGCCGCTTAATACCTCTCACAGTGATAAGAAGGCAGGCAAATGAATATCTCCAAATTTGCTTGGGCCATTAGGTGACCAGTTTGGGATGACTTAACAAGAAATGTACTAATCATGATTTGCCAAACCTCTGTGTTGTTTTTGCAATAAATGCACTCATCCTTTTGACGGCACAGACTTGTGTGTTCAGGTCTTCCTTTGAACTCCTGAATTCTATTTAGTGGTACAAACCTTTGTCTTGCTGTTGTTTTCAATCACATTTTAATAAATATTAAACTCCTGATAAAGTTCTATAACAACATTTTCAGAAATTAAATATTTTTAGCAAATCATGGTGCTTATGGCCTAATCTTGCTAGGTACTATAAGGGTCCAATCACCCAACCACTCATTATTACTGTTAAATATATATATATGCCTAGTAAGGCATTTGATACGGTCTCGCATGATATTCTTATCGACAAACTAGGCAAATACAATTTAGATGGGGCTACTATAAGGTGGGTGCATAACTGGCTGGATAACCGTACTCAGAGAGTTGTTATTAATGGTTCCCAATCCTGCTGGAAAGGCATAATGAGTGGGGTTCCGCAGGGGTCTGTTTTGGGACCGGCTCTGTTCAATATCTTCATTAACGACTTAGATATTGGCATAGAAAGTACGCTTATTAAGTTTGCAGATGATACCAAACTGGGAGGGATTGCAACTGCTTTGGAGGACAGGGTCATAATTCAAAATGATCTGGACAAATTGGAGAAATGGTCTGAGTTAAACAGGATGAAGTTTAACAAAGACAAATGCAAAGTGCTCCACTTAGGAAGAAAAAATCAGTTTCACACATACAAAATGGGAAGAGACTGTCTAGGAAGGAGTACGGCAGAAAGGGATCTAGGGGTTATAGTGGACCACAAGCTAAATATGAGTCAACAGTGTGATGCTGTTGCAAAAAAAAGCAAACGTGATTCTGGGATGTATTAACAGGTGTGTTGTGAGCAAGACACGAGAAGTCATTCTTCCGCTCTACTCTGCTCTGGTTAGGCCTCAGCTGGAGTATTGTGTCCAGTTCTGGGCACCGCATTTCAAGAAAGATGTGGAGAAATTGGAAAGGGTCCAGAGAAGAGCAACAAGAATGATTAAAGGTCTTGAGAACATGACCTATGAAGCAAGGCTGAAAGAATTGGGTTTGTTTAGTTTGGAAAAGAGAAGACTGAGAGGGGACATGATAGCAGTTTTCAGGTATCTAAAAGGGTGTCATAAGGAGGAGGGAGAAAACTTGTTCACCTTAGCCTCTAAGGATACAACAAGAAGCAATGGGCTTAAACTGCAGCAAGGGAGGTCTAGGTTGGACATTAGGAAAAAGTTCCTAACTGTCAGGGTGGTTAAACACTGGAATAAATTGCCTAAGGAGGTTGTGGAATCTCCATCTCTGGAGATATTTAAGAGTAGGTTAGATAAATGTCTATCAGGGATGGTCTAGACAGTATTTGGTCCTGCCATGCGGGCAGGGGACTGGACTCGATGACCTCTCGAGGTCCCTTCCAGTCCTAGAATCTATGAATCTATGAAAATATATATATATATATATATATTATGGTAGTGTCTTGGCACCAGCTGAGAATGAGGCCCCATTATACTAGGCATGGTACAAACATATTTAGTAATAGTAGACAGTATGAATAGACAGTCTCTGCCCCAGTGCTTACACAAGACAGATGAAAGGTAGGGGAAAGGGACAGAACAAGCTGAATGAACAGAGTACTTCATGACATGTTAGGTGTACAATTTTTTTGGCGGGATGGAGGATGGGGCTAATTCTTTAGGTGGGGGTTATGTGGGAGTGGATTAGCTAAACAGACAGGAAAAGGGAGTGAGGACATTGAAGGGATCGAGCAGGGGAGAAGACAGGAAGGAGGGGAGGATGGAGGACAGGTGCAGTGAGGCAAAGGAGAAGAGACTGTAAGCAAAAGGGCAGAAGAGGGTTGGAGCAGACAGCACAGGGAAGAGAATGTCCAGCGTGAGAACTGTAGAAAGCAGTCTTATGACATCTTCAGTGCCTGAGAACCTGCTGAGGCTAGTTCTGTGTCTGCTCTGCTGACTTAAGAGTTGCTGTGGTCCTCCGATCTGGCTCTTGCCTGGAATTTCTTTTGTTTGGTGAAGCCCATGTGACTTAGGGGAGGCTGAATGCTGCATAATTCCTACCTCCCTGGGAGGGGAGGGGTTCACCATTTTGGGTCTTTGGGGTGCTAGGGTGGAGAAGAGCAGCACTGGCTGGATCCCAATTTTCCCACTTTCACTGAGGGCTGCTTCTGTGTCTGCTCATGCTGGCCTGAGAGTTTCTCTGGCCCCTCCCTGGAATTTCTCTTCCACTGAAGTCAGGAGGACACTGAGCACCTTGCAGAGTCAATGCATTAATCAGTTCCGTTTACATCAGCAGCACATGTCATCACCCATGCTCTATAGTTATGTTCTGTTTGCCACTTGGCAGGCGGGGAGAATGGAGTACCACAGAGATTCTTTTTCTAATAATTACTTAGGGATAAACCTAGGTCCCAGTGAAGTCAATGGCAATAACCCTATTGACTTAATTCAGCATTTGACCCTTAACTGCTGATACATTTTCTATGATTTGATCACATAATATTCTTCTACAGTGCCACCAAAATTCATTGTCTATGCCTTCCTCTGTTATAACTGCAGCATGATATTCAGCTTGTTGGGGAGTATTAAAGTGGTTTTTAAAAAATTATAAATGGGGGAGTGCAACAGGCTGATAGTCTACATGTTTTGCAGTCTTAAAGCCTAATCTCAGGAGAAATGTGCACATGTATATCACTAAAGACAATAATCTGGGAGGGCTGTATATCATCCTACTCATGAAACGATAGCTTTGTTGTTATTCTAATGTCCAAAAATTGCATGGTAAGACAGCTACATTGTGTAAACCTATACTGGAAAATCACTGGTATGGCACATGATTTACCCAAAAGTGGGAGTCTTAACTCTTAGCTCTACGTCAAGAGTTCTCAAACTGGGGGTCGTGACCCCTCAAGGGATCATGCGGATTTTAGGTGGGAGGTCATGAGCTGTCAGCCTCCATTCCCAAATCCCGCTTCGCCTCTAGCATTTATATTAGTGTTAAATAATAAAAAGTGTTTTTAATTTATAAGAGGGGGTCGCACTCAGAGGCTTGCTGTGTGAAAGGGGTCAGCAGTACAAAAGTTTGAGAACCACTGCTGTACATTTTGTATCAATTATTCGTATCCTACAGTCTCAACCAGATGTATGAGAAACACTGTTTCTAGTAATTAATTTTATATACATGGTGAAATGAACAGCACACCTGACCCCCTCAGATAGCAGTCAATAGTCAATCAGCTTCCTCCAGTACCCAAAGTGTACAAATTATTCAGTTTAATCAGACCCAAAGGCAAAGACCCAGTATTCAGTGGCATCATATGGACCTTTAATGCTAATTGGGAAATCCTGAGGACCATAAACTATTGAATGAATTATATTACACTATATATGTAGTCTTTCTTGAGTGGTAATTATTTGTGGCTAATCTTAATTTATTAAGTAAGCTGCAATCAAAATAAGATATTAATTTAAATTAAAAATCAGGGATGGACCTGAACAAAAACTCTGGATCCTAATACCAATAAACTTTGGGAAAGTTCATATCCAGATCCGAACTTTTGTACTTTGTGTCTAACATTTTTTGTTTGGTTTGATTGTTTCAGGATACCATGTGAGAAAGACTATAACAGGAGGAAGATTGTTTATAGATATTGTGAGAGAGGATTGTGCCATTTGTTGGGATGTGGCTCACCTGACAGTGAACTGAAAGGCATGTCACACAATATCTTTTGGCTGTGGCCTGCTTTTTGTCCAACACTTCACTGGAGTGGCAAGCATGCTTCATGCCACAAAATGCATTTAACATTCTTTTTAGAATTTGATTTTGTGTGCTCTGCCTACACTCAAGATTTTGTGACTATTTCATTTTGCGTTATTGGTGTAGCTCCAGTGTAGGCAGCTCCACTGATGCTAGCAACATTATGAGCCCAAATGCAGCCCAGTTGCTGGCATTTTTACTGTGTTGTCTAGCTCCAGAGCTAGTTTAAATGCTATGGTATTAAACGTGCTGGAGACTAGTTTACATTAGTCTTGTCACCTTTGCTAGCATCCATGGAGCTACACCTGTGCTACAGCAGTGGTTGGAGATTTTGAAACATAGCTCAGTGTAGATATAGCCAGTGGTGCCTGCAGCTATACACACGTTATGGAAAGCATGTGCCATTGGCAGGGGCAGAGCCAGCAGTAGTGAGGAGAAACAGCTCTGGACGCCCCACTGCCCACACAGGTTTGGCCCCAAGGCCCTTCATCCTGACAGGAGTCAGCGGAGCCAAACTTGAATGAATGGCATTCTGATTTGCCACATGTGGGTCTCAGCACCACTCAGGTCATGGCAGAGGGCTCCAGGGCCAAACCTGAGTGGTCCTGCAATTACTATGCTTCAGGTTGCAATGCATTTTGGCCATGCTGCACCCAGTCATGATGGAGACGCTCTTGGGCCAACCTGAGTGGGCTCTGTGTGTGCTGGCCAGCACTGCTCCTCCTCGCCGCTGCTGTGGGACCAGCTCCTGCACCAGAACTCCCTGCCCGCCCAGGGGCCTTCCTGGCCTCACCCCACTCCCAACAGCCCATGTCCCCTCTGCTCTGCCTGTATGATTCAGTCAGTGACAGAATCAAGACCTGCTACAAATAGAGCAAGCTGCGATGAGAGCCACCCAGGAGAAGGGCGGAGGGGAGCCCTAGAGGGTGGTGGACACAAGGGGGTTTTGCGTCAGGAGCAGTGTTGGGTCTCGGTAGAGGACTCCATTTTGTTTCCATGCTCTGAGTTGGAGTGTTTTGTGAGAAGAAACTTTGGGTCAGAACCCGCAGAGGCACCATGCATTGTATGAACCATGTAAAAAATTTCTGGAAGGCGTCCCTGGACATGGTTTAGTGACAGTGACCATGATTTGACAAAGGCTTCAGCACTGGAGGTTTATGATACCTGGTCTTCATGTAATGAACAACATTTTATGTTGAATATATTGTCTAGTATGACCATCAGGAAATATGTCAGGCTGTCCATGGGAACCTTGATTTCTCTGCAGTTAACATTAATAAATCTGCTCATTATATTTGTTACCAATACTATTTATTAAAATGTAGCCTCTTTCTTGGTTATCACATTCTCTGTCACCTGATCCTGCTTTTCAAATATATTCACTATTTATAAGTGCCCTCTGAATAACTGGGAAATACGGTTCTAATGATTATTTGTTATCTGCATTGCAGTACCATGTCTAGAAGCCAATCAATTTTGTGACCCCATTGTTTTAGACACTGTACTAATGTAAAAGAAGACACAGTCCCTGCCCTGATGAGCTAATAATTTTTGGAGTATGCGTTGTTTGTAAACTGTTTGCTGACATTATTCTCTATTGACATTCTTGTGGTATGTGATTAGTTACAAAAGTCACATGATATTGTCTCAGCTCCCTGATTCAACCTTTAAAACAGGAGAATAAAAAATAGTGAATATTACATAACAGATTTCTGGTATGAATTTTTAGATGAAAAGTAAATGGTTGTAAGAGTTGTAAAAGCAAAAAAAAAAAAAGAGTCATGAAACTTTCAGGATTCACAGATGTTTTCATTAACATTCACAAATCACTGTGCTTGCTATTTGACCACCTCTAAACATTGCTACACTGCAAAGAAACAAGGGAATGAGTGAGCTAAACTGCTCCCTCTTGCATGTGGTTTTAGGCCTCCAAAGAAAAGAGAAGAACTCTCAGTCACTACACAGCGAGTGTGTGCATGTGTATGGCATTCCTTTCCAAAACTAAACGTTATGGAAAGGAATGCCACACATTTCAGATCATTTCAGAATTTTATTCTTGTGAAGTAGAATCTCTATACAGCATCTTCATTTTTATCTGTCTAATCTAATCTACCTATATACTTATGTGGCCTAATCACATATTAACAAGCATCTGATATCATTTGTTCCCTGAGATATCAAGAGAACAGGATGAACTCTTTAGCTACCTATCCGTAATGCATGAAAAGAAAAATTGTGTTGTTATGGGGGACTTCAGGTTGGGAGAGACAAAAAAGTCTCCCACAGCCAGTGCTAAAACATTATTAGAGTTTCTAAAAATTATAGATGGTAATTTTCTAACACAAAAGGTATTGCACCCAACATGAGGTAACTCGATTTTGGACATCATTATGACCAATCAAGATGAATTAATCACAGGACTGGAAGTTGGTGGTTACCTAGGAACCAGTGATCATGACCTGATTACATTCAATATGGGCAAACAGAGGACAGTTACTAGATAGAATATACTTGTTGCTTCAAAAAGTCTAATTTTCCAAAGCCGAAGAAAATTATGAGTGAGATTGATTGCGAGGACAAATATAGACAGAAAATGTGAATGAAAATTGGGAGTTCTGTAAAAAGAGTTTATTAGATGGGCAAAACACCATATTCACAATGAAGAAATAGGACAAATTTGGGTAAAAGCCCATCCTGGTTCAATGGGGAAGTGAAGGTAGCAATGAGAAATAAAAATAATTACATAGAAAAAAATCTAATGTTACTGTGTTAGTGTCAGAAAATATTTTCAATATTTTAATAAAGCTGCTCAGAAAATTTTGTGTGTGAAAAATTTTAATAAATGTGTTTCTTTTTTCATTAAAAATTTTCTTGGAAATTTGTTGAGTTTTCATTGAAAATCTGAAACTACGAAAACTGAATATATTTTGGTTTTTTGTTGCTGCAAACTGAACTTTTTTAAGGGGTAAGGTCATAAAAACATGAATGTTTTTCAATTAAAATTGATATTTTTTTTGGCTAAAATTTTCATTACATTGAAAAGGTTTTGACAAAAAGATTTTTAACCAGCTCTTGTTATTTTGAATGTATTTAAAACAACTGGAAATGAAGGTAGGGAAAATATGTTGTTTTGCTCATGTTATACTTTGCTGACATTTTCAAATGGTAACCTCCCATGTTGGATATGCTGATAAGGCCCAGATATATATTTAACTTAGAAAAGTGATTCTCAAAGTTTATTGATTCCCATACCACATTTTTTAAAATAGATTTTTGAAGTACCACATTCAAATGTCTCCTTTTTTTGCGTGCATTTATTTTAGGCCTTGGTAGGCTTAAGTATTTCTGAACTCTATCTAATAAAATAAATGACAAGCAAGCCTAAATGTTTGATTATAATAGTCTTTTTAAACATCTGAGGTTTTAGACATCAGAAAGATATACAATGAAGCAGCCCTTATGATTATTATTTGTCTCTAGTGCTATTCAAGTTACAAGAAACAATGAAATATGTCTTCAGTGACATTGATGTGTTTTGGTATGCTGCTGAACTATATTCAGTGGCTTGACTTTTTAACTTGTCTAATATAAGTTAAAAGCTCCTGCTAATTCTTCTCTGGATTGTTGTTGAACACAAACCAGAGTTCACTTTGCTTCCCTTTGACAAAACACAAATCAAGAAAGATACACAACGTTTTGAGTCACTCTTGGAGAAAATGGAAAAAAGTGCCGTTAATAGGGTGACCAGACAGCAAATGTGAAAAATCAGGACAGGGGGTGGGGGGTAATAGGAGCTTATATAAGAAAAAGACCCCAAAATCTGGACTGTCCCTATAAAATCAGGATATCTGGTCACCCTAGCCCTTAATAAGAAGGGGGTGTGTTTGTGTGGTAAAGGGCAGGGGGGCTCTAGTGTGAGAGTGTGTGTGTGTGTCTTGGTCCACAGTAGCTCCACCCTCATCCCAAGCAAGGCCTTTGGATGTCTGCAAATGCTAGACAAACTGCACAGTGCCTCTGCCCTGCTAGGAGGCTCATATTGCAGCCAGCCATCTGCTCTGCTCCTGAAGAGCCAGAGGACTCTCAGTCCTGTAGCCAAGCTTTTATCCACCAGACTGACCCCCATGCCTCCAAACTTCCCTGCAGAGCCAGGAGGGAATTCCCCATGCACCACCTGCCTCTCAGCCCTGCAGAGCAATCAGTCAGTGCAAAGGGAGCCCCTGCTCTGCAGTGGCTTCCTGCGCGAAGGCCCTTTGATCTTGGTGCTTCATGAGACTACGGGTTATGCAGCTGCTCTGACTCATGCCTGTATGCATGTGTCTGTTTGGACAAGAGAAGTTCTGGTGGCATGATATGGAACTTTACAGGCTTATCTCTGTAGCTCAAGCTGTGTGGCCCAGCACAAGCTGACAGCTAGGCCTAGCAGAAAGCCAGCCGGCTGTGCAGCAAATGAGAGTACAATGCCCGTCTGCACAGCAACAGTGTACAACACATTGCTAAATAAAACTACTGTGCTGGCATGATTGGCGAGTGTTATTCACCATTAGGTATGAAAGCAAATGGGAGAGTGCATTTTGCTTCCTGGGTATTTTCTGATTCACTGCAGTGCATTCGACTGTTCATTTGATACTGAAAGGTTTTGTTTAGAGTTTTTGTGGTACCACTTCTAATAAGCTCAGGTACCACCAGTGGTACATATACTTCAGTTTAGGAGCCCCTGATTTAGAATATGTAAAACTTCCATGTTTCTATAATAATGTCTGTTTGGATTTGATATTTTTCCTGAAATATGATTACCAGGTTGACCTTTAGGGCTCATTTGCTGCAGTTTTTAGAGGGTGTAAGGTTTTTTTGGAGACCATTTTTGTAGGTGACAGTAAGACAGAGAAAAATAGAGGAAGGGGGCAGAGTTCTGTGGAACACAGATATACAGTACTGGGGTGGACACAGAGGGCTCTAGACCCTGGTTCAGGGGGGAATTAAGTCCTGGGGTGGGACACAGAGTGCTATACACACACATAGTCACAGTCATGCTCACACTCAAACAGATAGCACACCTTGATAGTGGTGGCAGCTGGTAGAAACACCATAGCCAGGGTTGTATTTCTAGGATGTTAAGCCATCTAAAGTTGTTTAGGCACATTATGATGACTATCATACACCACAACATTAACTCTGCCCCATAGGGATGCCAGTCATCACCCCCTTTACCACTACCCCCTCCCAATACCACATCCTACTACACCTAACATCCTCAACTAACAAAATTAGGTACTTTGGTAAAGGAGCATATACAGAAGGTTGGGCTGAATGGGCAGAGTTAAGGTTGGGATGCATAGTCTCCAACACCCCAAATACAAGGAAGTATGAGTGTGACAAAGATTTCCTTGAGCTACCAGGAATCGTACAAGATGTCTCGACAAAAAGGGATGAGGAAAATCTGTGCCTCAGTCTGGGAGAAAGGAGAGAAATAGCAGAGATGGCATTACACTACATAGCACTAGATCAAGAATGGACGGTAATGATAATGGACACAGCAGATCAAACCCAGGTGTGTAACTGAATCCTTGGTGGGTCATACTCACCTGTGCGACATCTCAGGGGTCTGTCATTCTCCTACACCTTTATATCTTGTTATGCCAAGACTATGTAAGGTGGCTTCACTTTTCACTACCTTGCTTAGTGGGGGTGGGAAGATGCGGGTGTCAGGCATATTGTGTGTAGTAACATGACCTGCTTTTGTTTATTAAAGAGACAAGGTGGGTGAGGTAGTATCTTCTATGAGACCAAGTTCTGTTGGTGAAAGAGACAAGTTCTGACCATACACAGTGGCCATGGTGCTACTTAGGAGCTTTCAGGAGGAGGGTAAGTGAGCTCACCTGTGGAGCCCACTCTTTGTTCCCCAACTTTGAGATAGAAAACTACTCCGTTACCACTTTATTTTGGTGGTTACATTATGTTTCTCCTCTGGAAGAACTTCCTGCCCTCCTCCTGCTATCTCTGCTTCCTTCCTGCCAAAGAAACTTCCTTTTGGTCTGTCTTCTTCGTTCTTCCCCACTTGCCCCCCTAAATCCAACTTCACCACACCACCAACTTCTCTGAGGTGCCTTTAGAGTTATTGCCCAGGGCCGGGCGAGTTGCTGGTAATTTTGCAAAGTCAGCCTTCAACTTGCTTCCCCCCACCCCTGACCACGTTCATGTGGGTCTGGCAGTGCAATGAACAGGCACCCCGAAGAGGATTGTCTTTTCTTTTCTTTCCAGAATACCTTGGCCACAGGCCCTAGGGGAATGTCACAGTGACACAGGGAACATCTAACCTCAGATCCAAGCCAATCCGGAATCTGGGAAATGCAATATAATAATTAATGACTATAGCATTGGGTTCTTTCACCAAGGGGCTTCTCTCAACAACCTAGAACAGGTGCTTCCCCTCCTCCGGCAGCGGGACAAGGGCTCTGAGTGCGCGCAGGGATGAAACCAGTGGTAGGCACAGGCCTTGAGAGCAGAAGCAGGCACTGGGTGGAGCGTCCTTTGCTGGGGGCGGGCGGTAGGAGGAGTTCGTCAGATCTCCGCCTGCCCCAGCTGAGCGTCAGTCCTGTGCTGGGAGGGGTTCGCCCCGACTCCTATTTCAGGAAAGTTTGCACCAGCTCAGGGCTTGCATCATGGCAGGGCAGGCGCAGAGCAGGGCTGAGCTGCAGCAGCAGGCGGCGCCGCCATGGGGAGAGCTGCTGTCCTTCCAGTACTTCCAGCGCTTGTGCCCCCCCGGGGCCGGCTACGGCTACAGCGGGGGCAGCATGCAGGGGATGCGGGAAAGCGAGTTCCGCAGGCTCGGAGGTAACCCGATCTGTAGTGAAGGCCCCCTGCGGCCGGGGAAGGGGCTGTGGGCTCGGCTCGCTCACTGAGAGGGCCTAGGACAGGCAGCTGCTTATACAACTTCTGCCCCCCTAGTCACAGTCCCTCGGGCTGTGACGCACCGCAGCTGAACCGAAACTAACACACCAAGTTTCCTTCCTTCGCAGAAGTTTGAAGAAGCGCTGGCAAGTTGAGTGGTTGGAGTGTAAGTGCAGGCTCCTTGCCGGAGAGGACCCCAAAGACTAGGAACATCCTGTCTGCACGCCCCAGAGCTAGACAGCCCAGATTTTACCCCTTCAGAGGTTGGGTGTTTGCTGTAGAAAGGGTCAGGCCCGGTCCCTAGTGTTTGAGACCAAGCGCTCTAATCAGTCTGACAAAAAATATTCTCTCCCTACTTGTTCACCTTTCCCTCCCTTCGCCCTTTGGATGTCACTATGTCACCTGTTCACCGTCCTAGGCAGGACTTGACTTTCTAATGTAAAAAGCTCGGGGAGAAAGCCCATTGAAAAATAAATAGCAATATTGTATAGGGCTATAAGCAGCAAAAAAAAAAAAAAAAAAAAAAGGACACAAACCCTGCTTGTTTTCCCACCTTTTCAGGTCATCTTTAAACAGGACTTAAATTTTCTTCATTGGTCTTGATAGTGACATAAGTAAAGGACATTTTTTTATATAATATTTTAAAATTGTATTTGTATTGGTGTAAAATGATACAGATCTTCACAGGGAAATAATGACAAAATGCAGCAATAGCTTTAAAAACAACAGTACAATTCACAACATTTAGGCAGGTAAGGATTTTAATCTCAACACTTCTCTAAAGTGAGTGACGTTTCTCTTTGTAAAAATTTTTATTTTTCAAAGTCAAACTTTGCTTTCCCATATCCAAGCTGATATTATATTGGCAATAAAAATAAAGGGCATACCAATGATGTACTGTTATATGCTTAAGATCCATGCCCATGGCTGCTGTGACCACAAGACTTTTGGAAAAATTAAAATAACACAGGGACCAAAGTAAGTAACATACCCACAGTTCCAATCCTAGATTTGTGATCAAGTCAATATGCTCGTTTTACTAAGACTATTTTTATCGTGTCTATTCTTTTATTACTTCTGTGAAAATGTTTCTTGTAATAGATTATAGGATCTGTGTTTAACTCACTAATGGTTTAATGTGTGACACTGGCCTTTAAAATTTACATCAAAAGGTGAAAACGAGTGAAAGAGAGCAAGGGATAGTTTGAGATGATTGAGCATTTTTTCTTTAAAGAAACAAAGATTTATAGAATTTTAATTTGAAGACATCAGTTATTCATATTTGTGAAAGTTTGAAAACAAGTTTGTCTGTGACAAATAAACTTGGACCAGAATTTTAAAAACCGGTGCTTAAAGTTAGGATTCTAAATCCCTATAGGCCAGTGGTTCCCAAACTGGGGTTCGTGAACCCCTGGGGGTTCGCAAATTACAGGGGGTTTGCAGAAAAAAAATCCCTAATGGTGGACAGAGCTGTCCCTATGGACCCCGGGCAGCACGGGGCCAGCAGCCTGGAGCCCCTGGACTTCCAAGAGCTAAGCAGATCAAAGCAAGTATATCTATCACACTGAGGAGATTTAAACTTCAAGACTCCTTATAAGAAATGGAAAGGGAGGTGGATATTTTTTGCTGTTTTTAAAATTAAATAGGCAGCTAGTATTATTTTTTTTTTTTTAATTATTTTGAAGAACAAGTTTAAGCTTTGTTGTAACGTGTGTTGTTTGCCTGGACTGCTCAAGACCTGAATGCTTGTGTAGGAGGAACGATTTGAGTTGGCTTCTTAAATACCTTCATGCTGTTTCACATCTGATACTCCTTGCTGAAACCTAGGAGTCTTGTCTTATAACCGGCTTATTCAAAGTGATGCAAGCTACGAAAGTGAGATCTTGGAAGAGTGTTGCTGTTTTCATAATGTAGTAAAAATACTGTGATAATTAATAATAAATAGCGTGTAATATGCATGTCATAAAAACAAATTTTATATTTCCAAGATCAATGTTTTTATAATTTATACTCAGGTAAAGGAGAAAATCCCTGGAAATATTCATTTTTAGGAGGGGGTTTGCGAGACTTGACATTTTAGTGAAAGGGGTTCACAGGTTGTTAAAGTTTGGGAACCACTGCTATAGACACTTATACAAGTGACCTGATTTTCAAAAGTGCTGAGAACCCAGTAGCTCCTATTAACTTCAGTACTTTTGAAAATCAAGCCTTTTAAGTGTCTGTAGCTTGGGTCTTTCAATGAGCTCTCTGTGAATAAATCTCTGCACCCACATTGCAGAATCAGGGTCTAAAAAGAGAATTAGGATCCTAGCTTTAGGTATCCATTTTGGAAAACCTTGGCATATTTTATTTTTATATATATATATATATATATATGCCACAAAAATCAAGCCTCAGTAGATATTGTTACAGCAGGCTATGGGCGTTAGATATTTTATATTGTTTCCAGGGAAAAATAAATATTGAGCATAAAATAGAATGTATGATAACCCTAAATTGCATGTTAGTCTGTGGCAAGGTGACCTGAATTGCCCAATCTAGCTGGCATTCAGTTATCTCTACTTCTTTGCCTGTCCCTCCCTCCCCCTGCTTTCAGGATGTAATTTTTTTGAGTGTTTAAAAGGCTCCAGAGCATTTAGCCAACCAGCAGCTTTCAGTAACCTGTCAAGATCTCCCTATTGGGGCCATGACTAGAAGCTTTATATCATGGAGAGTCCCACGTCATCTGTAAATATGGGTCCGGAGCATACAGAGTTTTTCAAACTAACCTTCAGATTGTCCCTTCCTCAGCTGAATGAATGTTTTTGGGCTTCTCCATTTCTCCTGCAGGAAAACTCATCCCTTCTGGTACAGAAAGTAATTGAGCAAGAGGTGAAAGAGGGGGAAAAATATTTTTGGTCGTTCCTGATAATGAATAAGACAATAGGGTTCAATGCATATGTGGTCAATAAAAGCGTTCAAGATATTCACCGGGGAAATCCTCGTGCCATTTCTAGAGGATGGCAAAGGACTATGAACTTTGGACCTTGTAGAAGTTTACATGCACATAGGAATACTCCCCAAATACTTAGAAATATCTTATTTGTAGAGGAACAGCTCTGCCAGTTCAGTGTTTTGCCTTTTGGGTTGGCATAGGTGCCACAAGCTTTTGTGAAATGCTTAGTCATGACTATCTGCACAGGCTAGTATTGCATGTGTTCTCCTTGGATGACCTAGTCCTTCTCCCCATGCCAGGCAGGAATCAAGTAGACCTAGGCCATCCCTGACCAGTATTTGTCTAACCCGTCCTTAAACGATGGGGATTCCACACACTTCCCATGTAACAGGCTCCAGTGCTTAAATATCTTTAGAGTGAGAGAGTTTTTCCTAATATCTAACTTAATTCTCCCTTGCTGCAAACTAAGCCTATTGCTTCCTGACCTACCCTCAGTGGGCATGGAAAACAGTTTATCACTGTTCTTTATAACTGCCCTTAATGTATATGAAGACTGTTATGAGGGCCTCCCCAGCCTTCTCTTCTCTAGATTAAACATGTCCATTTTTTTCAATCTTTCCTCATAGGTAACGTTTTCTATTCCTCTTCTCATTTTTATTGCTCTCCTCTGGACTCCCTCCAATTTGTTCATATTTTTCTTTAAGTGTGGTGCCCAAGCTGGATAGTACTCCAGCCGAAGCCTCACCAGTGCTCTGTACCGCCAAACAATTATCTCCAGTGTGTTATGACACTCCTGTGAATGCATCCCAGAATCACATGTCAGTTTACAAAAGGAGCGAGCTTCAAGCGTTAGTTATTGATCCATCTTATACCAGAGTTTACAAAGTAGTCCTTTGGAGTCATCCAAGATTCCCCTCCAAGGTGGACAGTGTCCTTATCTCACCTTAATGAGCTTGTTGTCTTGACAACATTTCCTCCCCGCCCCCCACCTTAGTATAGCCATCCTAAAGCCTCTCTCATAATGCAAGAGGATAAAGTGTCCTAGAGTTCTACTTGGAGTGAACTAAAGCGTTCAAAGTCCTTCCAACTGTTTGTTTTCAATTGACATCAGTTCCTTAGATGATGCTGTCACTAAGTGGACCATGCTGAAATGCTCTCTGATTGTAGCTTGCATTGCTATGATGTGACTGGCCTAAAAGTTAGAAGGCCATATCAAGGCTTGCTTGATCTTACGCAGGGTGGCTTCTACTGCTAGCCTTAGGATCTTTCCAACAAAGACCTCTACAAGGCAGCTACAAGAGGAATCCTGTTTTGATCCCTCAGTTCTGCAGAACCTGTCCCTAAAGTAGGGAAGCCCAAACTTTCTTACACCTAGAGATGTCATTTCTTTATGTATATCTGAGTTCATCACTTTGTATTATTTTTAACCCTATGCTTTTTTGGAATCCTCCTACAGACTATATGTGAATTAGGGCTGATGTTTTCTTGGGAAGCATCTTACTCCTTTACATAATTCAAAATCAAGCAAAGCCCCCATTATAATTTTCAGTTCAGTTTCTGCTGCCTGTTGCAGTTGTTTGATGGTTTGCACTGAGAAGCTCTGCTGTCACACCATGACCTGGGGTGAGTAGGGTCCCTCACGCTGGTCTCTATACAGACATCCATCTCACAGCCTCACTACTCACCCTTGGTGCTGGGTTGAGCGATTGTGGCCCTAAATGCATAATGGTTCTCATGATTATTGGAAAGAAATCAATGGTGGGTATGAAACACAGATCTGCTCTGCCTAAAATAAAGGTGAGATTTGCCAAAGTGCTTAGCATTGGCCTAACCCTACTCCCATTGAAATCAATGGGAATTTCACCACTGACTCCAGCAGGGAAAAAAAAAGTTGCCCAAATCCCACTTGTAAGGCTTTGTGAAAAGATAAAAAGAACTAGTGCAGCTGCTTAAATCATCAGGGGTCTGTTATGCTTAACACATAAGCCTTAAGACTTTCCTTTTAAGCAAAAGTTTATCTGCAAGTTTCTCCTTGGAGGACGATTAACTGACAGATTGGGCAATATTTTCTAAACGTATGCGTGGAGGCTATTAAACTGATCCCTATCTTATAGGCAAGAGAGTACACAGAACGTGTGACCTTGGCCTTAAACTCACGAGCAAAACACTTATCTATAACATAGGGTCAGAGTATTAACCTTTAATTTAGAAACAGTTAAAAAAAAATCAACAGTGTTTCAGAGTCTGTTCTTAAGTAACAGGATCCAATATACTTTATGTTGAATGATTTGCTATAATGAAATCACAGCACAAAAAAAAAAAATCATGTTCTAGCTGTACAGTATCATGTCTTTGAGAAGAAGCGGATGTAATGTATATAATTTACATTTAATCCCAAAGTACTTTTCCAGTTATGGGTCTGTTCCTGTACTCCTTTCCTAGAAAAAGCTCTCATTGACTTCAGTGGGAGTTGTTGCAAGAATAATGAGCACAGGATGAGCACAGCCCTATATACAGATGCACCCAGAAAGAAGAATCAGCAGGGCACTAAGTGACCACCTGTCTTTTAAGAAATAAATAATCCTCACTTGCTGCCTAATGTCCCAAATCCCATATCAAGTTAATAGATGGTGCTCATCCATATTTCAGCAACAGGCATGCAAAAAAATCATACAATACTAAGGTGCTGTGAAGTCTGTTGTGCATAATTTTGTACAACTGATAAAAAACATCATGGGTGTTGGTCCCTTAATAATAAATTTAGTCTTGAATTATTAATAAAGTTGTCCTTTATTTCCTTGAAATGCAGGTGGTCACTCAAAGTTGTCACCTATTCTCATTCTGTTTTTCAATAACAAAACAAACAACATTTAGGTATTTGACCTTTGTCGTCTTCAAATAATTACTTTCTCATATTACTGTTAACAGTTATCTTAGGTCTTTGTCTCTAAATAGGATAGTTCTTCTCAAAACAGCATTTTTCTGTTGTTGAGGGTTATTAGACAAGCAGTGTCAGTTCTGTCCTCTGAGAGGAGAATAATCATAGGCATGAGTTTATCTCCTATTATTTCTGTCCTGGTTGAAATCAAGAACTAGTGAATGAAGGTTGGAAAGATTTTTTTTCTTCAAATGGTGTGAATTAATTTTTAGCCTTAAATCTTTTCATAATCCAGCACCACTCAGTTTTATTATTTACTCTGCAATGGTAAAGATGAAATCATTTTGGTGTTTGATCTGAGAGCTGTGTCATATGTATAAGAATTGGGTTTGTTTAGTTTGGAAAAGAGAAGACTGAGAGGGGACATGATAGCAGTTTTCAGGTATCTAAAAGGGTGTCATAAGGAGGAGGGAGAAAACTTGTTCACCTTAGCCTCTGAGGATAGAACAAGAAGCAATGGGCTTAAACTGCAGCAAGGGAGGTCTAGGTTGGACATTAGGAAAAAGTTCCTAACTGTCAGGGTGGTTAAACACTGGAATAAATTGCCTAAGGAGGTTGTGGAATCTCCATCTCTGGAGATATTTAAGAGTAGGTTAGATAAATGTCTATCAGGGATGGTCTAGACAGTATTTGGTCCTGCCATGTGGGCAGGGGACTGGACTCGATGACCTCTCGAGGTCCCTTCCAGTCCTAGAATCTATGAATCTATGAATCCCTGCTGATTTGCAGAACAGTAATGATTTGTACACTGGCACGTCTGCCCTTTTAATCTTTGTTTTGTAGGCTGAAACCTGCTTTCCCCTTCAGCAGAAACTTCTGTTATTTACTGTTGGCGGTGAGAACATGTTAGTAATAGTCTAGTCTCAATATGTGTGTAAAGATTACTTTGATAATTAGGATTATATTTATGTCACTAATTTAATTATCACCCAACCAGGTTTAAAAAAAAAAGTGCAAGCATTTTATAGTCAGACAGAAATAGCTTAATTATGCCTTGTTGAAAGCTGAGCCACCCATGCCCTGACAGTGGCTGGAGATATTACACCTTTTGAAAAAGTAAAATGTCTTCACTGGTATGAGGGGATGAGCATGCAGGTGGAAACCAGTGCTCCCCCCTCCTGCCACAGTGGAGCAAACCTGAGGTGCAGGGGAATGGATGGGGCCAGGCCCAAATGTCGCAGGGTTCACTCACTGCAAGTCACGCCTCCTCTTGACCGTCCTGGGGATTAGCTCTGGCCAGGCATTGCGCCCTCTTCCAGTAGTGTCTCTCCCACCACCCTTTCATCCTGCAGCCCCTCTCGCTCCAGGAACTGCGGCCTCCTCTTCGTGACTTTTTTTCCAACTTCCTACTGAAAAAGGGGGGGGGGGTGTAGAAGAAGGGGGAAAACAAACTCACCCCAATTTTTTCATTTTTGAATTTCAGTACAAAAAAAAGAAAATTTAAAATTCCTAAAAATCTTTCATAAACTTTTTCATTAGGCCTTTTTTCCCCCCGCCAACCAAAAGAAATGTTAGTTTAAACTTTGTCCAGCTCTGATTCACACTCATGAATCCTCAGTCCTTTTAACAAGAGAAACAAAAGCCAAACAAGTATGTGAAACATAGATACAAACAAGCGACCTAAAGCACAATGGAGTACTGAATAGAATACAATGCTACCTAAACTTATCTGGGAGATTTATTACTATTTGTATTATCGCTGCGCCAGATGCCTGAATCAATGATCAGGGCTTCATTGTGTTAGGCGCTATACACAAATCACAAAAAGGTAGTCCCTGCCCCAAAGAGCTTACAATCTAAGGGCCAGAACATGACCCGTCCTCTGTGCCAATGGAAGGCAGGAGAGGGGGCAGCAGGTGACCTTACTTTCTTGGACTGGTGCACCATACCACCACTTCCTGTGCAGACTTTGCAGAGCGTTGTCCAGGTAGGTAGGAAGGTCAGGAGAGGGCATGGAGTGGGTGGGAGCCTAACAAAAATTACTACTGCCCAGAGCCAGGTCTAAATAACAAGCCCCCCCTTGGGCTGCTCCAGGGGCAGTACAACACCACACTTTGGGCTAGATCACACATTGATGGTTTACCCCCAGGTAACGATAGCATACATGATGGAGTGCTATAAAGGTGTACCAGTATGAGTCTGGGAGTGTCACACACAACTGATAAACCACACGTCCGTAATGGCAGTCATCTCAACAACATGCTAGTATAACCTTTATACCACATCACACTGTCATGTGTCCTGCATAAGCCACATGTTTTACAGGGAAAACCCGTTTCAGAGAATATACAAAAATCCTTGCGGGACTATTTTGGCATGTTTCCTGTGAAGCTAGTTGATCCAAAAGTACTGGACTTGAAGGGAGTGGAAAATTGTAACAAATACATTTTTAAACCCTCTAACAATGATCTAAAGTATCTTTTCTAGGCATAAAAAAGGTCATGACTTAAAACCCCAGCAGCTCAGAAACTACTGGTTAGGGAGAGTGAGTAGAGGAAACTGGGATTTGCTCTCCCCAACCACACAGAGCTTGCGTTTCTAGCTCCCATTAGGCATGAATTACGTGACAGTAAACCTGTCATGGGCCAGTACTGAATGTTTCCCCATGCTGCACTGCATTTTAGAGGGGTACATTTTGGTTTGTGAGGGGAAAGAAGCTGGTGTTTGAAGGTTTGTAACATTAGAATACACCCCAAAGAAGATGGATTATGGGTGGAGTGCCGGTGGTGAGAGGACCGTGTTACATGCAGCTTATTATATGGCTGTTCAATTGATTGCATTACTATCACCACAACAATGTGATATGACACAATCTTACTAACAGTTCCTGTAGTTTCTGATTGTATAAATGGTTAGCTGAATATGACCATTTCTTAATATATTCGTCTGTGTTATCTAATGAGCTCACATTGAGAAGTAGAGTAGGAGCTATTTGAGTGTAAAAGGATTTAATACAGAATATAAGCATAAAGTCAACAATGCATAGATGTTTCAATTTTTTTTTTTCCTTCACAAATTTTTATAGCAGCAACGTGTCATTAGGAAATAGTCATCTGGCACATCAGGATTCAAAAGGTTATCACTAGTACACATGGTGTAGCACATGCAGTGCTGCTTGAACTTTTGCTCTGGTGTTGATGGACTGAGCTCCAAATAATGGGGACCATCATGAAACTGCCATAATATTTCAACATTGAAGGAATTTTTAGTTTTGGAAGAGGAAAAAGATTGCCCCAAAGATTCAGGGGTTGTTCTGTTTCTGGCAATTGCACTACTCAGATTGATATATGGAATGTAGTTTCTAACATCAGCTTTGTCATTGCAATACATTTCTCAGAAGTGTTTGAGGAACCATTGTACTGGTTCATTTAAATGCATGTGTTATAGTATGAGGCTTTTAAAACTGTAAGCTCAGCTGAAGAGTCTAGGAAACAAGTCTGTAAGTAACAAGTCTGCTGCTGTTGTAAGTAATGGTGCAAGTTCAGACTTCTTTGTACTTTGCGAGTACAGACAGGATCAGTTGTGACTAGATCCTTTGGCGAAAAAGGTTCAGTTTTGGGTGCCTTAGGCACTTATATCCACATTTAGACTCCTGTGTCTAAATCAATGTCTTGATTTAGAGAGGAGCCTCTGGGAAGTCAATGGGTGTTGCACATTTTCAGGCCCTAATGACTAATTTTCAGCACCCAAATTTGAACATTTTAGTTTTAATGTTCAGACATGTTAGTGTGGGATCCCTGTAAGGGATATCTATATCAAGCATAGTAGTGTTCACTTTGTTGTATAGTATATGAAAATGTCAGTACAGGGAAGAGATTATATTGTAAAAGGAGAAGCTGCTTTCTGATCGTTCACTGAACAAATTGAGCATATATGAAACTTTTGTTGCTCAAAAACATTCTTGCTGTTGAATTTTTATATTCAGCAATGACTATTTCCAATTAAGGTTTTTTTCATTGTAATGTTGCCATGTGGTAGTTCCATGTGTAAGATAGAAATACACTGGTAAGAAAACACCTATGTACATATTACACTCCATTTTATTAGATATAGAGCTATTTCTTTTTTTAAAATAAGATAAGATTATTAATCCAAAGAAATTTCATACATTTTAAGGCAGAGACATGGTCAAGTTGATATCAGTGGAATTGCTACTCTAGATTTACAGTGGTGTAAGTGAGATTGGAATCTGACCCACAGAAGCGCTGCTATGTCAGGGGTGGGCAAACCTTTTGGCCCGAGGGCCACATCGGGGTGCAAAACTGTATGGAGGGCTGGGTATGGAAGGCTGTGCCTCCCCAAACAGCCTTGCCCCCGCCCCCTATCCGACCCCTCCCACCCCCTGACTGCCCCCCTCAGAAGCCCTCACCCATCCAACCCCCCTCGCTCCTTGTCTCCTGACCGCCCCCTCCCGGGACCCCTGCCCCTAATCGCCCCCCCGGGACGCCACCCGCTATCCAACCACCCCCTGTTCCTAATCTCCTGCCCCCCCAGAACCTTTGCCCTATCCAACCGCCCCCTGTTCCTAATCTCCTGCCCCCCCAGAACCTTCGCCCTATCCAACCGCCCCGTTCCCCATCCCCTGACCGCCCCCCCAGAACCTCCGCCCCACCCAGCCGCCCCCTGCTCCCTGTCCCCTGACTGCCCCCCAGAACCCCCTGCCCCTTATCCAACACTCGGCCCTGTGGCTGTAGGAGAGGGGGAGCAGCGGGGGAGGGGCCCGGGAGGCTAGCCCCAGGCCAGGAGGTCAGGGGCCGGGCAGGACCGTCCCCCAGGGGCCGTAGTTTGCCCACCTCTATGCTATGTCCATGTATTATTAGTGATTTGTTTATTGTAGCACTTACCATAAGTGCTAGATGCTTTCCAGACATTCAAGAAGGAATGGGTACTTGCTCCAAGGAGCTCCCAGTCTCAGGACAGACACAAATAAACAGAGAGGGGAGGGGCAGTTTATATGCCAATCAACTTGATTTACTGTATACATCATAGCAGAAGTGGATCTTTAAGAGGGTCTTAAATGTGAAAAGAAGCTTTATGGTTAAGCTGGGGAAGATCATACCAGGCACAGGGGGCTGCCTTGTAGTAATCACCAATGAGAGAAGCTGACAAATGGGCAGACAAGACCAGGAACACTGGCAGAGCAGAGAGGATGGTGAGGGAGACATGAATCTTGGCCAGGGAAGATATTTGGGGTGCGGGAAAAGGGGGCATGTAGAGCTTTTTAAGATGTCTCTAAGGCATCTATAACAATGGTTTCTAAGCACCAGGTATGAATGTATACCAGGCATATTTTACTTAAAATGCCATTTTAAAATATTTTGTTAGGAATCTTTTTGTACTTCACTGAGGTCACTGATTCAGAACACAGCAGTTCGAAAAGGGAACTGAAAGTGTTTATGAACAGTGAGTCAGTTTTGTGCCAGTTTTGTGCTCTCATATTCATCCTTGATGGCAAAATAAGTTGTAAAATATACTTGTCATGGGACTGCTACCCTACACAACCACATTAGTTTTCTATCTGGTGTATGAAATCTGGGTATGAAACCAGAGAAATTTCCCCAAACAAGATCTATCATTCTCTTATTGTCCTATTTCTTATTATCTTCCTCTTTCTCTTTCTTGTGTAGGAGCCAAGGGAATATTATATTTGCAAGAGGAGGAAGAAGATGTGATTTCAGTGTTCATTCAGACCAGGCTCTGAAGCAACATGATCTAAAACATTTTCAGAGCAGCTTAGGAACAATGTTAATCAAACAACGTTTTTCTCAGTTCTGGATTCCCCTGAGTAGAGACTTATCCAATTTTGTGACATGCATAAATGAAGGAGTAGGATGACAACAACAAACTCACTTTTACTAGTAAAATAACTAGTACTTGAACTTGAGTCTCTGGAGATGGAATCATGTGCTTGTTTAATGTTTGGAAATATGACAACCTTATTTTAACAAGTATTCATTAATGTAATTTTGTGAGATAATTTTATTAACATATGACCTTAAGATACTGAATACCACTATGCACATCCCTATGCATATTTGTTAAGAGTGCAGCTGAAGGTAAAAGACCACATGAATGACCTGAAGTAATGATGCAAGCCAAACATCCTACCTCCTATCTGAGAGAGAAATCGAAGGTGCAAAACTTTCCGATTTTTAAGACTCTTGTGCTCTTATACCACTGCATATAAGAAGTTGTCATAGTTACTGCTTTTGTTGGGTAGTTACTAATAGTTTCAATGATGCTGTGATGTGTAGGCCTTTGTGTATGCATACCAGTGCCCTTCATTAAAACAGGATAGACCTGATGATGAGTAATGGTCCCATCCACTAGTGCCATTATGTCTCCAACAGCATATTAAGCAGAGGCCTGTGACTGGGAACATTTTTTTCCCTTTTATTTGTACTTGACAATAATCTCTTTGTGAAATCATGAATGTATTTTACCAAATAAAATGTAAGTGGAAAAAATGTATGACGAGATCTATCTTTTGAAGCAGAGAAGAGTTTGGAGTCATTTCCTCCCCTCCCCCTGCACTTTTACCACAAATCTGTGGGTAAAACCAACAAGTGACCAAAATGAAAAAAATGTGTAGTGTAAGAGAGCAGAACACGGCCTTTTTGTTTCCCCCTGCCCAAGCCATATAGAATGGGAATAACTTACCTTGTCTTTTAGGCTGGTGTCCCAGTGTGTCAGCATCCCCCTTTGGTCAGACAGGGCACTGCAGAGTCTGCACGGATCAGTCCCCCTTTTTTGAGTGTTTATAGTCCTGTTCTGGAGCCAAGGACATTAATATCTGTCTCACAGGGGTGTACAGATTTCCCCATATGTTGCCAGGGATTATCTGGCCCTTGCCCTGAAGGGACCTGGAACCCCTTTTGCTCTTAAGTCCCTGTTTAGAGTCAGGTAGGGGAACCCAGGCCCACCCACGCCACTGGATTCCAGCTCAGACCTCTTAAACCAGGCAGGCAGAATCAGTCCTCCACATTTCTCCTGTTATACCCTGAGCTCCCTCTTGCCTCCTTTGGTTCTGTAGGCTTCGCCAGCCTGTGGATCTGGGCATCCCTTCTTTGGATTGTTGTCACAATCACCAGCTTCTCACCAGCTTACTGGGCAGGGCCGCCTTTCTCTGGCCTGCTTGTTCCTCTGGCAGCCATTCTACCCCACTGCTTCTCAGCTCTTTTATTCTCTCAGCTGTTGTGAGGCTGCCAATCAGCGCTGGCCAGCAGTTGCTGCATTTACTTCTTGGCTGGTGGTGACATGCCTTCTCACACTGAGGTTGGATCAGAAGCAGATAAATAAAAACAGGAAGGCTCTGTGTTTATGGTGCTGACTGGAGTGAAACTAAGGATTTTACCAGAAATTATCTTCTACTTCTTCAGAAATTGCTCTTCGCTTCTTCATATAAATTTTGAATGGAACAATATTTATATATATATTTAAAAAAGACTAAAAATAGTTGAAACTATCTGAATGCTGCAAAGAGATAATGTCAGAAAAACTGCAGTACTTAATACTGCTATTCAGGAGAACATACCCAAGAGATATAAAAGGCACTTGTGTTTTGAAAACTGGGAAGTGAACCAAATTGACATTCATATGAGAATGTAGGGGAATTATTGTACTCGGAGGAAAACTATACTACTGGAGCATCATGTATTCAGTGCTTGCAACCAAAACAGATGAAACATTTGATTAGCTAGCAACAGACTTTAAATGCTGTCCATTAACAATGTGAACATCTTAGAGGTGACGTTTCTTGCTAGAATGTCCTAGGGGATCATTAGAGATAATAAGAGCACAATTTTCGGCACACCTTAACCACAGAAAGGTAGTGACAGATACGTAGCGCTGCAGAAACTGCACAATAATAGAAATGGAAACTGATTGATGGTTATACATCAAGCTGTACTAAAGGAGACCATATAGCATTAGATCAAGTAAATAAAAGCAAACTGCAAATACTTGTTAACACATAACAGGTGAATTGGATTTTGGGAGGTCCAAAAATGATCCATGTGGTATAGGATGCCAAAAAATCATGTAAAAGCACAGTCGGCACAACACAAAATAGTGTGACATATGATATTAAAACAAGTAAAAATATCCATGTAGAAACCACTTTACAAAAGTTCATGAGAAGCTGTGACACAGCTGACTTTGCATGGTGCCTGGGACAGTGCCAGCCAATTAGCCTGGATTTGTTTGTTCTCCATTCTGCTGCTGACAGCAGTTCGTGTCTTGACTAGGTCTCTTTGTCTCAATTTCCCCATCTATAAAATGAGGACAATAAAAGTTGACTACCTCAAATTGTGAGGATTAGCCAGTTAGTTTATATAATACTTTAAGAACACCAAGTATTAATGTGGTTTTGTCCATCTGAGTAGCTCTTTAAACTGGTCAGGGAGGGAGTATGGAGGAAAGGGGAAAAACCTATGAAAGCATCTTGGAAATTTTTTTCCAAGGTGGGTTAACTAACTGCAAGAGCCATACTTTCAGTGGAAAGCCACTGGTCATATGATTGTGTGTTTTTGGTGGAGTTCATGTGTGTATCTAGATATTATTGAAAACATTATTCCTAATTTATCCATTAGTGGGTCAAATTTATCACTAATTTCAGCAGAGTTATGCAAAGTGGTACAACCTGGAACTGTGGGACTTTAGTGCCCCCTTAATTCCCCAGCCTGGGATGTCTCTCACCATGCTGTGCCATTGACAAACAGAAAACCCTTCCAGGTGCTGTGATCACTCAGCCATCAGCGTGTGGAGACTCACACTCAGCGAAATTGCATGAAGGCTCTCTAAGCCATTCATGAATCATACAGAGAGAGGCATCAGCCAATCAGACCAGCCCCGAGCCTTGCACCCCAGGAATATACTGTCTGACACTGCACAAGACTCCCTTGAACCATGCAAGCTCATTAGTATGCCACTTTGTCAAAGGAAAGTGGACATGCACCAGCCTCTGTAATCTGAGCTGAGCTTCCCCAAGCATTTCAACCAAAAGGTGCTCTTTTGAGGTACAGAGTTACAGGTACAGAGCCATGTTTCTATGCAGACTAGGATTCCAGTTAAATGTAGTTATACTCAGAAAGTCACTCTGGAAAAAATTGTTTTGTGGGATTCTGTGTTTTTCAATGATTTCCATATCTAATTTGCTCAGTTTTTTAACCGTCAAATATTTTTTTCTAACTACTTGGATCTGAAAGTCAAGTGTATTCTCTCTGACTTGTGCATCGTCACCAGTAATACGTCTGTATTTGGAATGTAGTTCATAATTCTGTCATGCATGCCATCAGTGGAATAGCAGCCAGTTCATATACTCTTAGCTTTATTGGCTCTACAATGCTCTTATGACTAACAAATATTAAAGCATTTCTTCTGTGTTCAAAATAAGTACACTAGCTATAACTCAGAATACAAGGGAGCAGATCTGTTGAGTAAGAAACGGCCAATTTTACATAGGCACTTTTTCAACCATTATTTTATACTGTGAAATAAACTTGTAGCTAATGATGGTGAACACTGATCCCCAATTCAGCAAAAGTTTGAAGTTCCCGATGTGCCTGCAAAATGCACCAGCTGAGCTGGAGGGATGAGGTGGCAGGATGGGCGCACAAGGGAAAGAGTATAATATTTTTATATTGTTCTTTCCTATGGCACAGGCAGCTCCTTTTAGCAGCCACCTCTGACCATTTTGATAGCTCATTTGTAAGTAAAAAACAGCCGCCACATAATTTGGGAGATGCTGAAAATCTCATTTTGTTTTTTCAATTAGAAAATGAGTTTGGAGTGGCCTCTAGGCTTGAAGCAAAGCCAGACTTGTGGTGGTCAGGCAGAGTGAGAAAAGGGCTAATAGTCCCCAGAATACACTAAGTGTCAGTGTATAGACAGCCGCAGAAGCCAGCGGCGCCATCTAGGTCTCCCTGATGTAGAAACAGGGAGGTGGCAAAGCTGCCTCCTACTCAGAAAATATCTTGGGAACGCGTGGTGGTGTGGGGAATGAGCGTTTCCTCACAGCCCTGCTCATAGATGGGGAAACGGGCCAGCTAAATCTATCCTGATGCCCTGAGAGAGGCCAGCCTGAGTCCCCCTTAAAAGAATTGGGTGTAGCTGGCCACTTGGCTGTTTCTCCAGAAGAGAGCACCAGGTAAGGGCATTGGGGTGGTTGACCCATGACCTATGAAAAGTTTGACTCCAGGTGCATTATGACAGTTTCATCTTCAGTCACCTGAGTTTCCATGGTTTCACCCGGAGTGTTGGTGCTTAAATAAACCCGAGAGTTGTTAGGAAATGGGAACTTTTTCCTGAGCATTTTAGTTAATTTTTATCCCTCATTTCTCATTGGAACTTTGTTTTCAACAACATTTCTGATCTGCTCAACTGAAATACCAGGATAAACTCTGGGGTCCTGATCCCATGCGAACCAAATCCATCAGTACGGTGTGCCAAAACTCCAGCGCCTTGAAACAGGTGAGTTCTGCACAGCTGTAATAGCGTGGCACACTTCTCAGTGTATGAAAACACCCTAAGCATGTCAGGTCTTCTGCAAGATTAAATTGCTGTTTCTGTCAGAACCACAGTCAGCTTTTTCTTATCCATTTCTGCAAGTATAGAAAAGGACGGGGTGTGTCTGTAAGGTGCCACAGTGATTACCCTGGAGTTCATTCAAGCTAAAAAGAGTACCGTTGCATTAGGGAGAACATTAATGCAACTAATCTCTTGAAAATGTAACAGTTCTTTCATAAACAGGGAGTGCAAAAGTGAATAATTAAATTATCCTATCTTAGAGTCAATATATACTGCTATTTCAACATTTAGCGTTAATTGTCATTGTTTTTGTTACTTTCCACTGTGGCAGTGGCATGTAAATATGATTACACATTGAGTGACCAGATGGCACTTACATGTGTTATAACAACAAAACTCGACTTCAGATTTTAATGTTCTACTCTCAGAGCACCTTTAAAGAACTGGCACTAAGGAGGCAGAGGGAACAAATGCAGAAATGGGTAATTAGAATCTCTTCACAAAAAGCCCTTTAATTGTATTCATCAAAGTGCCCATAATGTCTTAAAGAACAATCTCAGTTTTTATAAGGACTCCATCAGCTCAGTATCTGAGTACTTCAGCTGAATAAAATTGTTAACAATCAATAACATAATCTTCCTGAGTACAGAGGAAAATGGAGAGAGCTCCAATATCCTTTTTAGTCTCTTAGAGTAATCTTTAGAAAATGTATTCACATCAGCTAGTTCTGCTTCAGGTCTCAGGTGCCAATTGAAAATTGGCATCCCCCTGCCCAGGGAAAATCTCAAATTTTTTTGAGGAGGGAGGTTTGGGAGGAGAGCAGGGAATGGAAATTCAGAAACCAAAATATTTCAGCCAAAAATCTAAATATTTCTATTTGGAAATGCAGCTGAGGTGCTTCAAGGGAGTTATAGTCCAGGTGTTTCATGCTCCCAGTCTCCTCTATACACTGGGCTCCTTGGTTGGACAATATTTTCCATGTCGCACTATGGTATATCCTCTTGAAGAGGAGAAGCAGTCTATCAGGGAAGTTTCTGGCCACATTGAATCATGGGAGATGTAGTCTGGCTGGACAGCTTTGCCCATAAAAGAGAATAGAGACAGTAGGCAACTGAACTATTATTCCCATGAGACATCCTGGGAGTATGTCCAGCTAGGAATATTTTAGTTTTCAGGCTTTTTTTTTTTTTTTAATGAAAAATCAAAATTTTCTACAGAAATCAGACACTTTTAATGAAAAAATTTGTTAAGTTGAAAACCCAATTTTCCATTGAAAGCCATTTTTTGACCAGCCCTAATGACAGCCCATGGGGAAACAACAGGTGTTGTGAAACTTTCTTCTGGGTAGAAGAGAGTGGGAGAAAAGAAGGGGACAGTAAGGAAACGATTTCTATATTGCTTAGTTCAGGGCTCAATCCTACTTTAGTTGACATCATCGGGAGTTTTGCCATTGACTTTACGGAGAACAGAATTGGGCTCCCATAGAACAGAATGGCTTATACTTTCACAGGTCTGGATTTGAAAAGCCACTTCTTTTTAGATTATCTTGGCTGTAGGTATGTGTTTTAATTAAAGTACTTGGTTTGTTTCTCTAGTTATGCCATGTTGCCAGTTCTCCTGATTTTATTGCAAGTCTCGGAATATTGAGAGCTTTTCATAAGGCACATAGAGTTATACGGTTGTCTGGCTATACTGAAAGAAGGACAGGAGACATTTGATATGGGCTTAAGCAGGCCGTAACTTTATTAATAGATGTCTGGGACTACCCAGCAGATAAGTGTACAGTGCAGGTAACCCCATGTTTATTCTGTAATTACCCAGGGTGCTTCCACCAGCTCCCCCTCTTTTTCCATTCAGGTGCCCCCAGCCAATCCATTGTTGGGATCTTACCATCCACCTCCCCCATACCCTGTAGGAGGGCTAAGGTGGGCTATAAGAAAGGGGGTTGGCTCCCTGTGTTATCTGGGGTTTTCAGAACCCCCAACAGGGGCAACTTAACTATTTCACTCCCGGCGGTGTAAGGAATAAATCAACAGGAACACAGCACTTCCATCTGATAAGATTCATGCAAGTAAGTGTGCTCTATCTAAAATTGCAGTTTATTGGATTTAAGCACACACAAACATAAGCAATAGGTTTAACAGAGGTTCTTAAACTTTTGTACTGTGACCCCTTTCACATAGCAAGCCTATGAGTGCGACCCCCCTTATAAATTTAAAAACACTTTTTATATATATATAAGAACATAAGAATGGCCATACTGGGTCAGACCAAAGGTCCATCCAGCCCAGGATCCTGTCTGCCGACAGTGGCCATGCCAGGTGCCCCAGAGGGTGTGAACCTAACAGGTAATGATCAAGTGATCTCTCTCCTGCCATCCATCTCCACCCTCTGACAAACAGAGGCTAGGGACACCATTCCTTACCCATCCTGGCTAATAGCCATTAATGGATTTAACCTCCATGAATTTATCTAGTTCTCTTTTAAACCCTGTTATAGTCCTAGCCTTCACAACCTCCTCAGGCAAGGAGTTCCACAGTCGTAGTCTTCACAGCCTCCTCAGGCAAGGAGTTCCACAGGTTGCCTGTGTGCTGTGTGAAGAAGAACTTCCTTTTATTTGTTTTAAACTTGCTGCCCATTAATTTCATTTGGTGGCTTTCGTTCTTATATTATGGGAACAAGTAAATAACTTTTCCTTATTCACTTTCTCCACATCACTCATGGATTTTATATACCTCTATCATATCCCCCCTTACTCTCCTCTTTTCCAAGCTGAAAACTCCTAGCCTCTTTAATCTCTCCTCAAATGGGACCCATTCCAACCCCCTAATCATTTTAGTTGCCCTTCTCTGACCCTTTTCTAATGCCAGTATATCTTTTTTGAGATGAGGAGACCACAGCTGTACGCAGTATTCAAGATGTGAGCGTACCATGGATTTATATAAGGGCAATAAGATATTCTCTGTCTTATTCTCTATCCCTTTTTTTAATGATTTCTAACATCCTATTTGCTTTTTTGACTGCCGCTGCACACTGGGTGGACATCTTCAGAGAACTATCCACGATGACTCCAAGATCTCTTTCCTGATTAGTTGTAGCTAAATTATTGTATGTATAGTTGGGGTTATTTTTTCCAATGTGCATTACATTACATTTATCCACATTAAATTTCATTTGCCATTTTGTTGCCCAATCACTTAGTTTTGTGAGATGATCTTGAAGTTCTTCACAGTCTGCTTTGGTCTTAACTATCTTGAGCAGTTTAGTATCATCTGCAAACTTTGCCACCTCACTGTTTACCCCTTTCTCCAGATCATTTATGAATAACTTGAATAGGATTGGTCCTAGGACTGACCCTTGGGGAACACCACTAGTTACCCCTCTCCATTCTTAAAATTTACTATCCTACCCTTTGTACCCTTTGTTCCCTGTCTTTTAACCAGTTCTCAATCCATGAAAGCATCTTCCCTCTTATCCCATGACAACTTAATTTACGTAAGAGCCTTTGGTGAGGAATCTTGTCAAAGGCTTTCTGGAAATCGAAGTACACTATGTCCACTGGATCCCCCTTGTCCACATGTTTGTTGACCCCCTTCAAAGAACTCTAATAGATTAAGCAACAAAGAGTCCTGTGGCACCTTATACACTAACAGGTATTGGCGCATAAGCATTCGTCAGACGCATGTAATCTAATAGATTAGTAAGACATGATTTCCCTTTACAGAAACCATGTTGACTTTTGCCCAACAATTTATGTTCTTCTATGTGTCTGACAATTTTATTCTTTACTATTGTTTCAACTAATTTGCCCGGTACTGACGTTAGACTTACCAGTCTGTAATTGCCGGGATCACCTCTAGAGCCCTTTTTAAATATTGGCATTGCATTAGCTGTCTTCCAGTCATTGGGCACAGAAGCTGATTTAAAGGACAGGTTACAAACCATAGTTAATAGTTTTGTAATTTCACGTTTGAGTTCTTTCAGAACTCTTGGGTGAATGCCATCTGGTCCCGGTGACTTGTTACTGTTAAGTTTATCAATTAATTCCAAAACCTCCTCTAATGACACTTAAACACCACTATAAATGCTGGAGGCAAAGTGGGGTTTGGGGTGGAGGCTGACAGCTTGCAACCCCCCATGTAATAACCTCGTGACCCCGTGAGGGGTCCTGACACCCAGTTTGAGAACCCCTTAACACATCCCAGATATTTACCTAACATCTAGAACGGTATTGAGTAATTAACAGCAGGTTTGCAGTGGCCACTTGCTCACCCATTGAGGAGAAAGAGTGTCAGGAAAAATGTCTCTCAATATGGCTTCAGAGGACTGCTCTAAAGTACACTCTATTAGTTAATCTTTTATAACTAACTTCTACAAAACTCATAGGTCATAATAACCCCTACTGGATCATCACTTTTCTAACTTTTAATATCAGAGGCGTCTAGACTTAAGGTTTTCCAACCACCAAGGTTTTCAGTCTCAGTTGTTTACTTGTCTGTCCCCTCCTCCCATTCTGATTAGCAGAAACTGTAGATAGGCTTTCCGCAACAAGGTCAAAACTGTCTCCACATTAATCCTTAACTATGTAGTGTTCTATTTCATTAATTCAGGGTTGCTGAATGCACATAATATGGTTGCAATTAGCTTGATAACATTCTGGGGTATACACACCCCTCAAATCCAGGGCATCACTTGCCATACCTATCATAGGAGTCCCCAGTCCCCTCCTGTTCATTCCTTTAACGAACCCTTCCTTTTTAAGTCCTTTTCCAAGCCATTTATCTGGTCACTGTATACCTTTCCTATGGAGTACCTGCACTGGACATCCGCCACACACTTACATAATGAGTTGTGACAAATGGACTACTGCACTTCATACCATGCATGAACAGAGCCCTTCCTGAACCCGCTGGGGGGGGGGGAAGGTGAAAAAAACCCAACTGCACCTAGGCCAATATGGTGGTAAGGGAAAAATTCCTTCCCAGGCCCCCTAAAAAGGGGGCGGCTAGCGTAATGCCCACAGCAGGTCTTGGCCAAACCTGGTATTTCACCAACTGAAGGGAAGGGAGGGTGGGTACTGCCTCAGCCTGCTCCATGTAAAAGGGGGCTTCAGACACAGAGCTGCCCCCTTTTAAGCCCTTCATTTCCAGGGCATGAGTCAGAGACCATGCTGACCCCTCCTCCACTTTTGTAGCAGTTTTCCTCTCCCCCCACCCCCAGCCATAAAGCACTGTTCCCTTCATTCGGCCAGCCAGCCAAATACCGCCCCTCCCCCACCCCTGCTTAAAGTTGCGGTCATTGGGTGAGATTCTCAGTTTTTATTAAAGAAAAAAGAAGTTTCTAGCCCTTGGGGTTGTGGAGAAAGCTTGAAAACAGGACCTACATACCCTCTAGAGGCCCAAAAGCCAAAAAGCAAATAAAAAGAACCCCAGATTACTATTTTGAAGCCAATCTCATGATTTTGTGGGGCCTGATTTATGTTTTTTGCACCCTGGGAGCAGGCAATCCTATATATGAATAAAAGCCTGTTTAAAGTAAAAATACACTTAGAAGACCTCAGGGGGCAGGGATCATGTCATTTATATGATAGTACAGCACAATGGGACCCACTATCTTGATTGGTACCTCTAAGAGCCACTCTAATATACATTTTTGTCAATCATAATAAGCTCAGGAAAATATAATTCAACAACATAATATTAAAGTAACCCAGAAGATGACATGAGGCATCAAGAGAAAAACAAGAAACTTTCAGCCTATGGCAGGCTCCCGTGAAAGTGACAGGCATATGTGTATGCTAACAGTGGGCAAAAAATAATAATACATAACTCTTATATAGCACGTTTCATCAGTAGATAGCAATGTGCATTACAGAGGAGGTCAGTACATTATCCCCATTTTACAGATGAGGAAACTGAGGCACGGAGCGGTGAAGGTCACTCAGCAGGCTAGTGGCAGAGCTGGGAATAGAACTCAGCCCCAGTCCTTTGCTCTTTCTATGGGGCCGCACTGCCTTTCTCAAAAGCAAGATACATTTTGTATGACTGGACTAATTAAGCTCAGAATACATACTGCAGATCAAGAGTCAGTGAGCATTCATGTAAAACTTAAAAAATACACCTATTTTGGCAGCATTTCTTAATTGTATGACATGAAAATGGCTCCCAGGTTCCAAAAGAAGCAGTCGTTTTACAGCAGTATCAGACTTCAGAGGGTCTATGCTCTAGCACTGCTCCGTTTTCCTTAGAAGCCAAGTATATTAAAAAGAGAAAATAATCAGAAAGTGAAATTATTTCCTCTCATCATTTCCTAAGGCAATCACGACAGGTTTTCTTTTCAATAATTTATTTTTCCTTTCTCCTCTCCATTCCCCTCTCTTCTCTGTTTGTGGTTTTATTGTGGCTGTTGAAAAGCTAAATCAAAAGTGAGTTTTACACTTCCTTCTGAAGGCAGTGAGATTTGTGGTCCTTCCAGTCTCCTGTCATTAAGAGTTCTAACCCCTAGGCCCTTCTCCTGATAGCACACCTTCTGAGCACCTAATTGCCTCTGCATTGTAAAGTTTCACCATTTTATGATCGGGGGAAGGCAGGAAGGAGCACAAGCCACAATAAAGAAAAACAGGTTGAAGAATATTTGGATGTATTCATGTCAGCTGGGCCTGATGAAATTATCCAGGGTACTTAAGGAACTAGCTGAAGCAATCTAGGAAACATTAGCAATAATCTTGTGAACTCATGAAGGACAGGTGACGTCCCAGAGAATTGGAAACGAGAAACATAGAATCTATTTTAAAATAAGGGAACAAAGAGGACCTGGGAAATTATACCCCAGTCAGCCTAACTTTGACACCTGGAAAGATACTGGAACAAATGATTAAAAAATCACTTTCCAAGCACCTAGAAGATAATAGGGTAATAAGTAATAGCTAGTATAGATTTGTCAAGAATAAATCATGCCAGACCAATCTAATTTCCTTGTTTGACATGATTACTGTCCTAGTGAATAGGGGGAATGCAGTAGATATGATATAGCTAGATTTTAGTAAGACTTTTGACACCGTTCCACATGACATTCTCACAAGCAATCTAGGGAAATGTGGTTTAGATGAAGTTACAATAAGGTGAGTGCATAGCTACTTTAAAGATAGTACTCAAAGATGGTTTGCTGTCAAACTGGCAGGATGTATCTAATGGGGTCCCGCAGAGGTCTGTCAATATTTTCATTAACTATTTGGATAATGGAGTGAAGAGTATGCTTATAAAATTTGCAGATGACACCAACCTGGGAGGGGTTGCAAGCACTCTGGAGGACAGGATTAGAATTTAAAACAACTTCAACAAATTGGAGAATTGGTCTGAAATCAACAAAATGAAATTCAATAAAGACAAGTGCAAAATACTTCACTTAGGGTGGAAAAAATCAAACACATGACTACAAAAGGGGGAATAACTAGCTAGGTGCTGCTGAAAAGGTTCTGGGGTTTCTATAGATCACAAACTGAATATGAGTCAACAATAGGATGCTGTAGCTAAAAGGCTACGATCAATTTGGGGTGTATTAACAGGAATGTTGTATTGTCCTGCTGTACTGGGCACTGGTGAAGCCTCAGTTGAAGTACTGTGTCCAGTTCTGGGCACCGCACTTTAGGAAAGATGTGGACAAATTGGAGAGAGTCCAGAGGAGATTAACAAAAATTATAAAAAGTTTAGAAAACCTGACCTATGAAGAAAGCTTAAAAAAACTGGGCATGTTTAGTCTTGACAAAAGAAGACTGAGGGGTGATCTGATAACAGTCTTCAAATATGTCAAAGGCTGTTGTTCTCCAGATCCACTGAAAGTAGGACAAGAAGTAATGGGCTTAATCTGCATCAAGGGAGATTTCAGATGGATATTAGGAAAACCTTTCTAACTATAAGGGTAGTTAAGCACTGGTACAAGCTTCCAAGGGATGTTGTGGGATCCCCATCATTGGAGGTTTTGAGGAACAGGTTAGACAAACACCTGTCAGGGATTGTCTAAATATACTTGGTCCTGCCTCAGCACAGGGGGTTGGACTAAAGATGACCTCTCGAGGTCCCTTCCAGCCCTACATTTCTATGAGTCTAAGAGAAAGCCCAGTCTCCTGTTCTCACAAGCTTCACTCTAGCTACTTACACTTTCATTCTTATTAAGGAATGTAGCTGCCAGGGAATGTGGTCATCACAAATAGTGGTGACCAAGCTTGTTACACAGGAGGGCCAACTAATCCTAAACACAACCTTGTGTGGGCCAAACAGATTCTACATGGAGTGGAGTTATTTGCCTTCTTGTAAATCCTCAGGGAGTAGGTTTAGTTAGAAATGTCTAGAATCCAGTCTGGCTTAGCAGTTCCTTTATAAAGGTTGTACTGTTGTTGTTTGGCTTTTTGAAAAAGTGGTTGCTGCTGAAGCATAGGGCTAGGGAAATATAATTTGCATGAGAAAAAGGACAGCCCAGAATTAAAGTGTGATGTTTGCCTCAAATAGATTTTAAATTCTTAAACATTCTCTATAACAAAGCCCATTGTGTGTGTGTGTGTGTGTGCGCGCGCGCGTGAGAGAGAGAGCAAGAGAGAGAGAGTCTTTTAAAAATAAATTTTCTTTCCCTGTTTGCCTCTTGTTATTGAAGGAGCGCCTGGTGCTGCTTTGCTTGTGCCTGGTTGTGGAGACAATGCTCATCAGAACAACACAAGACCTATATGCTTTAGAGACTCCTGAGAAGAGGGGAAGTACCTGACCCTCCCAAATAGTTCCTGGGCCACTGCCACAGGCTATCTCCTGATCCCAAAAGTTGTACAACTGCAGCCATGTCCTGCTCACCAGAGACACCAGGAGGAGAGGTGGTGAGGGCTGCATGGTGCTGCTGAGGAAGAGGAATTCGATGACTAGGGTGTGCTGCTGTTAGGAAAAGGAGGTAGCTCGTGGCCATGGCTCCTTAGATGGTTCTTAAGAAGCAGTTCTCAGCGGGTCCCTTCCATTCTTCCTCAGGAGACAACAACCCACTGCTGCCAAAATGGAAGTAAACGTTCATTTAAAATCTGGCCTCAACTGGATTTCATTCTTGATGAGCTAAATTTTTTTGATTTAACTCACCAGCCAGCAGTGTCAGCTAAACAGAAAATTTATCTGAAGTAATTGTAATATTGATATCTACATTTACACAATATGTGTACACAACTTGCATTGACTTCAGTGGGAGTTGTGTATGTTGAACAACTGCAAGACAGGACCTAGTCAGTAAGAAATTATGTCACAGTTACTTGTGGCTAATGGCTCTCAAACTGTACCAGTGATGCACTGCCAGTATTGTAATACAATGTTTCACCTGAACCTATGCTAAAGTCTGTGTAACATTGCATGAGTTTACAGAGAAGGGGAAAGAGAGACTGCAAAATCAGTTGTTTTATTATTTAAATGAAAGCACTTTCTCATAAATAGAACCAAAGAAGGAAGCAACATAACTGAGCAAACAAACTTGCAGTGATATAAGTTCCACTTTACTGGAAATGTTTTTACTCTGTTCCCAAAGAATGCACTGCATATATAGATAGCACCGCTGTGTTCATCCGGTGGATTTTGTAGTGCGGAGAAGAAGGGCCCTTTCCCAGGAACATTTTTTTGAAAGTACTTGACACCTAGTGCAATCTAGTCTGTTCCAAATCCAAAATATTTGCTTTTTAGTAGTACTTTTTTGAGCCTAAGGCACAAGTCATCTCTGACAAGTTAGATTTAGCAGTCTCCAGGGAGGGGGTGTCCACATCAGAGGCAGAGAAATCTTCCTAACCTTTCTTTTGATTGGTGTCAGAACTTTAACATGGGCCCCTGGAAGCCTCCCTCCAGCATATCGCTAATAGAGTGGGCTGTTTCACCCATTCAGCACTTTGCATTGCTTATCCTTCAGTGAAAAATCTTTGTTTCCAAGTTTTCAGTTTTAGATTATTCTTAAGTTGCTTTGCCAGTTATAGTGGAGGATGAGAATGTTGTAAGCATAGTTAATAGGTCAATTATAAGGCACAAACAGATTGTGATTGCTTTACAAGAAAGAGAACATAACTATAAAACAATTTATCTTCCTTAGAGAGGCAAGGAATTAAAAATGGCTTGTGAATTGTTTCTCATGGAAACACCAAGTTTGCATTTAATACCATACTTGCTTTTCTTAGTAAAAGTTCAGCAGAAGTTTGAGAAAGTTAGTACAAAGTCAGTTCTCAGGGGAGAAGACTAAATACATTGAGCAATAACTGAAGCTTCTAAAGTTTTTTAACTTGAGTTAACATAATGGATATTAGGTTAAGCTCCTAAAAAGAAACAATTTTCAGATATACTGTACTTTTTAAAAACACTGGGGGAGTCTCTATAGGCATCTGAAAACTATGTTCCTTGAAACTGCAAACTAAAAATTGTAACTACTGTGTATTTTAGATCTGTATGACAGTTGGTATAGTTAGTTAAATGGGTTACTTCTTCAGAAGAATGGTAAACATGAGGACCTTTTTATTAATTATTATTATTATTATTTTACATTTCTGTTGTCCCTAAATATCACAGCCTAGTTGGTTCCCATTTTGTTAGGCCTGGCACAAACATATGTACATTTTGCAGAATTTTGTTTTTGCTTTTATAAATTTGATGGATAACTTCGATATTTACTTTTCAACATTTATTTTTATTTTTATCTATTTAAATTTTTACAGTTGCAGGAAATTATGGAGGGGCCAGATGATTAGTGGGTCAGACAATTATTTAATGACAGTAGACTTAAAGTTAAAACTAGGGCTGTCAAGCGATTAAAAAAATTAATCACGATTAATTGTGCTATTAATCACTATATTAAGCAATAATAGAATACCATTTATTTAAATATTTTTGGATGTTTTCTACATTTTTAAATATATTGATTTCAATTAGAAACATAATACAAAGTGTACAGTGCTCATTTTCTATTTATTTGTTATTACAAATATTTGCACTGTAAAAAAGAAACAAAAGAAATAGTATTTTTCAGTTTATGTCATACAAAGATTGTAGTGCAATCTCTCTATCATGAAAATTGAACTTACAAATGTAGAGTGATGTACAAAAGATAAATGCACTCAAAAATAAAACAATGTAAAACTGTAGAGCCTACAAGTTCACTCAGTCCTACTTCTTGTTCAACCAATCGCTCAGACAAACATGTTTATTTACATTTGCAGGAGATGATGCTGCCCGCTTCTTGTTTACAATGTCACCTGAAAGTGAGAACAGGTGTTTGCATGGCACTTTTGTAGCCGGCGTTGCAAGATATTTACTTGCCAGATGTGCTAAAGATTCATATGTCCCTTCATGCTTCACCCACTGTTCCAGAGGACATGTGTCCATGCTGATGACGGGTTCTGCTCGATAACGATCCAAAGCATTGCGGACTGACCCACGTTCATTTTCATCATCTGAGTCAGATGCCATCAAGAACGTTGATTTTCTTTTTTGATGGTTCGGATTCTGTAGTTTCCACATTGGACTGTTGCTCTTTTAAGACTTCTGAAAACATACTCTACACCTCATTCCTCTCAAATTTTGGAAAGCACTTCAGATTCTTAAACCTTGGATCGAGTGCTGTAGCTAATTTTAAAAATCTTACATTAGTACCTTCATTGCGTTTTGTCAAATCTGCAGTGAAAGTGTTCTTAAAACGAACAACATGTGCTGGGTCATCATCCGAGATTGCCATAACACAAAATATATGGCAGAATGCAGATAAAACTGAGCAGGAGACATACAATGCTCCCCCAAGGAGTTCAGTCACAAATTCAGTTAATGCATTATTTTTTTAATGAGCATCATTGGCATGGAAGCACGTCCTCTGGAATGGTGGCCAAAGCATGAAGGGGCATACAAATGTTTAGCATACCTGGCACGTAAATACCTAGCAATGCCATGGTGCCATGCGAACACCTGTTCTCATTTTCAGGTGACATTTTAAATAAGAAGTGGGCAGCATTATCTCCCGTAAATGTAAACAAACTTGTTTGTCTTAGATCGATCGCTGTAGTGTAGACGTACCCTATCAGGGATCGATTTATCACGTGTAGTGTAGATGCGATAAATCGATCCCTGATTGCTCTCCTGTCGACTGCTGAACTCCAGCTCAGCGAGGACGCGAAGTAAGTAATTCTAAATCGAGCTAAGATACGTCGACTTCAGCTACGCTATTCTCGTTTTTGTTTTTGAGTGCAGTACTTGTATGAGGTGAATTGAAAAATATTATTTCTTTTGTTTATCATTTTTACAGTGCAAATATTTGTAATAAAAAATAATATAAAGTGAGCACTATACATTTTGTATCCTGTGTTGTAAATTGAAACCAAATATTTGAAAATGTAGAAAAACATCCAAAATATTTAATGAATTTCAATTGGTATTCTATTGTTTAACAATGCAATTAAAACTGTGATTATTGTGATTAATTTTTTTAATTGTGATTAATTTTTTTGAGTTAATCACGTGAGGTAACTGCGATTAATTGACAGCCCTAGTTAAAACTTTATAACCATTAACCATTAAAACACAAATTGTCAATATCAGATATACAAAGTAAATATCCTTGAAGCAAATTCTAATAAGTTACCAAGCAGCATTTTTCTTACTTTGCCTATCTGTAAATTTGATTATTGACAGAATTTTTTGTTGTTGATTTGGGTACAGTGAAATCGACGTTTACTGACATTTTCCAATGAAAATCTAATCCTTCCATGACTACATGGACTGTACAGCTGGAAGAAGGAAAAGAAACAATAGATAACTTTGATTACATTGCATTAGATACTCTCCTTCACATTCATCACTTTAGTAGGTTTATTATATATGAGAACTCCATTAAAATATGCATTGGACCAAAATATTTTTTAAAATGACTACTGATTTTTGGAGCTTTAAATATTTTTGGAGGAGGAGAGGAGCAATTTGAGATGCCTTAGTTGGACCTGATTTGCAAAGAGTGAGTACTCAGCACTTTCTGAACATCGTATCCCATTTAAGGTGTCTTCATTTGGGTCCCCCAAAATCAGACACCCCAAATCACTAGTCACTTCTGAAAATCTTGGCCTTTAGCTATTATTTTTAATACAAAAATCTATCCATTGTAGCTAGAATTATTTAATGATTTTCTGCTTCCTCTATTCATTATTCTTATCTACTGCGCTTTATTATTTTCCAAAACTCTTAGTCTGACTTCCCCTTACAACTGCCTTTTTATAGTAGTTTGTAAAATTGCTTTTTTAGAGCATCTTTGCATGTAATAAGGAACTTTTAGGGTAGATTTTAGATTCTTTAGGTAAAGTATTTTTCAAGTATTGCTAAAAATAAGCAGAAATTACAAATTAATATTAACCTTAATGACAAATAAGCAGCTTTAAAATGCAAATGATAAGTAACTAAACACATAAAAATGTTCAGTTGAGCAGTATATATACTCATGTTTTAGATCTTGTACTATTATAATTGAACTAAAAAGCAAATTCATACATTTGCACAGTAATATTAGGGCTTACACAAAAACACAGACCTACATATTATTCTATGATATCACTTTTAGCTAGTTACTCTGAGGATGCATTTAAAAATTGGCCAAATAGAAATTAGCTCCGAAATATTAGCAAATTACTACCACTTTTCTGCTTGTGATAACATTTCTCATTATTAATTTAAACATTCATTGTCATAAATAATGTTCAGCTCGCTGGAAAGTCCTTTCCATTCTGATATCATTGTTTCATGTTACCAAGTTAATTCTTGCATTTTTTTAAACTCCTTCCAGTGTTTCGTTTGCCAACCAACGTGCCTTCTCCATATAAGGAATCTATTTGCTCATCAACCTATTTCATCTAGAACAGCCATGGGCAAACTTTTTGGCCCGAGGGCCCAAACAGCCTGGCCCCCGCCTCCTCCCACTTCCCGTCTCCTGACTGCCCCCCTTAGATCCCCCGACCCATCCAACCCTCCCCCCCGCTCCCTGTCCCCTGACTGCCCCAACCCCTATCCACACCCTCACCCCCGACAGGCCCCCCAGGACTCCCACGCTTATCCAACCCCCCCCCGTTCCCCGTCCCCTGACCGCCCCCCCCCAGAACCTCCGCCACATCCAACCCCCGGCTCCCTGTCTCCTCACTGCCCCCTGGGACCCTCTGCCCCTTATCCAACCCCCAGCCCCCTTACCATGCCGCTCAGAGCAGCATGTCTGGCAGCCGTGCCACTCGGCCTGAGCCAGACACGCTGCCGCGCTGCCCTGCAGGAGCTCGCAGCCCCGCCGCCCAGAGTGCTGGTGGCACAGCGAGCTGCGAGGGAGGGGAGACAGCAGGGGAGGGGCCCGGGGCTAGCTTCCCCCGCCGGGAGCTCAAGGACTGGGCAGGATGGTCCCGTGGGCCGAATGTGGCCCACGGGCTGTAGTTTACCCATCTCTGATCTAGAACTACACCTCCAGAAGAGACATCTTTTCAGGGAGGCAACATACTCTAGTGAACAGGGCACAGGCCTGTGAGTCAGGAGACTTGGGTTCCAATTTCTTTTGCCACTGGCCTTCTATAAGATTTTGGACTAGTTAACAACTTCCTTGTGCCTCAGTTTCCGCATCTGTTTAACAGGGGAAATTATACCTTCCTATTCTTGCATATTGGTTTGTGATTTGCAGATGAAAAATGCTATACAGATACCAAATATTTATTATTCCTGTGAATGTCCTACATCCAGAATATGTGCCCTTTTCCTTGATGCTTCTCTGATGTCACACACTTTCACTGGTATTGGTATTCACTCTCTTCTGATTCCAGTATTCAGCCATTGCATGCGTGCCCTCACTGCTTGTACTTTCTGGTTGATGTCCTTGCCTTCTCCCTGTGTGGTAGGTTGAGGAATAATCACATTGGTTGGTTACAGTCTTCTCTACACATATACCAGCTGTTTCTTTACTTATAATAGTTAAGCTTTCCACTGCAGAGGGTGTGTGTGTGTGTGTCCGTGTGTGTGATTTCAAACTATATTGGGATGCCACAAGTCTGAAAATCAGTGGAGAAAAATTCAGAGATTATATATATATACACTCTTTCTCTCTTTCTCTCTCTCTCTCTCTCTCTTTTTATTGGAGGGGGGGAGGGATAGCTCAGTGGTTTGAGCATTGGCCTGCTAAACCCAGCGTTGTGAGTTCAATCCTTGAGGGGGCCATTTAGGGATCTGCAGCAAAAATCTGTCTCTGGCTTGGTCCTGCTTTGAGCAGGGGGTTGGACTAGATGACCTCCTGAGGTCCCTTCCATCCCTGATATTCTATGTTTATTAAAATGTTTGTGTGCTTCAAAACATCAGATCTGGTGTTATTGTCTGCAACTCAAATTCAATACAGTTGTAATTGCACTTACTCCAGGTATGAATTTGATCCATTAACTTCAGGCTCTGAATCTGTTCGGGATATATGGCATGTTTTGTGGGTTTTAATCTGCTTTGTTTTTTCAAGGATTTCTCCTCTATTAACAAAATAAGATATAATTATTACAAATGAAGGGTCTGAACTTGTCACATTGAAGTTAATGACAAAACTCCTACTGACTTTAGGGGAATCAAAATCAAGCCATAACTCCTAACTTTTTGTACTACCATACCTAGAAACAAAATGCAATAGCTGATTTTGTGATAGTGAATTGTGATAGTAGGCTGAGAGTTTTGTGATTAGGGAAATTGTGGAGTTTTTGTGGTTTTGTCAAGCATGACTGTTTTCTCCAAAAATAAGTATAGCATAACATTAATAAGGCCCTTCTCCTGTACTCAAGTGAGGATAATTGCTCATCTCAAGCTGTTTATTTTGAAAGTAATTCTCCCAGACTTCTAATGTCATTAGTGTTCAAAGGAATTCTTTAACCGAGAAGAATCAAACTGGAAGCATGAGTTGGTCATGTGCAGCACACTATTTCTGTACATGTACATTTATACATTCGACAAAATTTTTTTAGCTGCTTTAATGTAAGACCTAAGACTGAGTAAAAGGATCTGCAATGCATCTTCATGTTAGCAGAATGAGCTTATCCAGAAGGTCATTTCCAGAAATAAAATTCTGTTTGTATTATTAGTGAGCCCTTCTGTATCACTGTGCTCATGACATAAAGATATCATGTTTTCTTAATTACACTAATATAAACCCAGATGAACTCCACTGAAGACAGAATTCCAAATTTTGCTTTCATTTAAACCCACATGACTTCACCAATCTCAATTGGGTTGCCTGCAGTGGCGGATTAATAATTTTGCCGCCCCTAGGCCGGGAAATAATTGCCACCCTGGCCCCGCCCTGACTCCACCCTATTCCCGCCCCCATTCTAACCCCCTCCCCAAAGTCCCCGCCCCAACTCCGCCCCCTCCCTTCCCCTATTGGATCCCTTCCCCAAATCCCCGCCCCCGGCCCCGCCTCTTCCCCCAGCGCGCGGCGTTCCCCCTCCTCCCCCCTCTCTCCCTACCCCGCGAAACACCAGGCACTGGGAGGGGAGAGAAACAGGACACGGCGGCACGCTTGCAGAGGAGGCGGAGGTGAGCTGTAGCAGTGGGGCGGGGCGCGTAGGGGAGCTTCCGCCACTGGAAATTTACCGCCCTAGGCCTAGGCCTTGTCGGCCTAGGCAATAATACGGCGCTGGTTGCCTGGATGTAGGTGAAATGAGAATTGGGCTGAATGGGCTAATTTTGACCTAAATTATATACTCAGGTTTCCTTATTCAAAACATCTTTATTAAGTGGTTTATGCCCATAATTTAAATGACCTTAAAGTTGTCTTCTGATGAGGCATAACCATGTGTTTTTTAAACATCTTTATTTAAAAACAAAACAACAAAACAAACAAACAAAAAACAGAGTAAAAAATCACCACAAATTCATTTAAGAAATTTAAAAGCAAATGTTAATTTTTGTGCAGCATTAAAAAAAGACCACTTTTGTTGTGTAAGCATTAGAGCAGGTTGGGAATTTTTCAGTGATTTTTTTGTTGTTGTTGGAAAATGGAGATTTGTCAAAACTGAAATTATTTGCAGCGTAGGATCAGATTGTCTAATTCCTGGAAAGTGTTGTTGACAGTATCTTGTAGGATCTTATTACTGTTAGCTAGTAAATGATTTTAGTTCTTTTTCATTGCTCATTGAATTGATCTGAAAGAATCCCATTGATTTCAGCTAGCTTTTTGGTCAGTCCTCCTGTCTCTTTCCCACTAGCATAAACATGATAAATTGACATAGGAGATCTCTCTCTCTCTCTCTCTCTCTCTCTCTCTCTCTCTCTCACTCTCTCTCACTAGGATAAGATATTCTTAAGGGTAAAGTATAATAGGGCATAAAAACACCACAAACCATTGTGTACTGCACTGTAATGTTGAATAGTATTTCAGGCTTTTCTAGTCTGATAATTTCTTCAAAGTTTAATGGTGCATTAGAATTAACAAGCACTTAGTGTTAGTTTTAACAAGAGTCCCCATGTCCCTGAGCACACTATGATGTAAGCAACCGTTGTGGGACCGATTTGAATCTCACACCAGTTATACACTATTGTAGCTCCACTGACTTCAATGGAGCTACTCTTAATTAACATCAGTGTAAGTGAGATGGGAATCAGACCTTATATTTGAAGCTTCTTCATAGGAAAGTAGGACAACTGCGTGATTGTTACCTACCTAGAAAATCCCCTGATAGGTGCCTACAATGGATGAAAAAAGGGAAGAGAGACAACTCAGGCAAGGAGAGAGGGTTCTGTATGTATACGATCCCCATCCTCTTACATGTTGTTTCCCTAAATTTTGCTATGTGAAGCAACTGAATAAACATAATTAGGATCTTAAGGGATTTTATTTATTGATTTTTATATATCTTTATCTATGCATGGATGTCTTACCTAATTAAAATTAAATACAAAAGTAACAAAAGAAAGATGCTGGGCCAGATCCTCATTTAGTATAAATCATAGAGCTTCATTGCTGTCAATGGAGCTATGCTGATTTAGGCCATCCGAGGATCTAGCCCTCTGTATGTTATCTGCCAGTGTTGCACCTAAAAGTATAGGTGGGTTAGTGAAAAAACATGATCAAATAGTTACACCTTGCACTAAGCCTTGAAGTTCCCCAGACTTGGGCTCTGGGCTTCCAGAGGGCAAAGGTTCCAGAGACCGAGAATGTCCAGTGGAGTTTACCCCAAGAATGGATAGCAGAAGCAAAACAGCAAGTTTTCTATAAGAAGAGAGTTTATCTCTCAGGATCCAAGATCATTTAGGGTCTTCTGTAGATCCGAACCCATGGGAACCAAAAAGAGTGTTGAGAGTGGCACTGATATTTTTTTTATGCCCATTAATGGCTTCTCTCACAGATGAAGGCAAGCTGCTGCATTCTGCACTAGCTCCAACAGAATGATTCCCATTACTTCAAAGAACTTTGGATCAGACCCATAATGTATGTTTTCTTGTGCGGTTTGCTTAGAGTCTGTGACCATTCCTCAGAGATAGGGACTCTGACAATAATCCTCACCTCCGTGACTGCAAAGCTAGCTGATTGCAAAGCCCTTTACTTTGGGCTATCATAAAAGAAACTGAAACCGAAGTGCCCTGAAGACCCACGGCGGGGGGTCCTTACGGCCCAGGACCAGCTACCGAAGTGCCGGGTCTTCGGTGGCAATTCGGCGGCGGTGGCCCCCTGCCGCTGAAGACCCCAGGCCCCCTGAATCCTCTGGGCGGCCCTGGACCCTATGTGCCATTGCTGTCAGTTGGGGATCCAGGAGCAACAATGGATCTGATAATATCACCAAACTACAAACTGCACTGGCAATAGTCTGGCAAATAACCCCAACAAAAAGCATCCTCATGCATACAGCCCACTCCTCCTGACTGTCAGCATCACTTCAATATTGAGTCTAAACCATCTTACTTCCACCCAAAGCCCTGCCTCTTTCAGCCACCCGAGGAGGAAAGAGTCCAGAGTGTCTGTGTTTGGGGGAAAGAACCTGAGAGAGCCACAGGTTCATTCCACCCAACCGCTATACTATGGTAATGACTTATGGTCTTTCCAAAAAAATGATATGTGGTGTATCCTGTGCCCCGCATGATGGTAATTTTAACTTGGGTCCTTAAGCATTTGACAGTGTCCCTTTAATTAAATCATTTTATTCTACACTTACTAAAATATATTGTACTGCATTTAACCTCCAAAATGTGTAAGAGCCATGCACTGCTATTTTTATTCAAAAAAGACCCTTGGTAGGTAGAGTTTTCATTATATAATGCTGTTCAGGCAAGTTCATTAGCAAGTTGATTTCCCCCCCACACACACACACACTTGTCATGAATAGTTAGTGAATCTCTACAGCTGTCATGTTATTTCAGTATAAGGAAATGTGGTTTGCAGCAGCATATAATTTTTCCGGTAAACTTACTTTTCTCATTCCTAACACACCCCTGGAAATGGTCATTGGAGACTGTTTGAATCTGTGCTGAGAATGGTACCTAATTAGTGGAAAACAAGCTGTAGTAATTAATTTAGGCCAGATATAATAAAGTATTAATGAAATAGCTACACAGATTTATAATTGCATTCCTATTAAATTATTGACAATAAGCACAGAATTTGCTTCTGTCAGACTTTTTTTGTGAATGGAAAAATGTAGTTTTAAAGTCTGAAGACATTTTCCGTAAAAAAATACTGCACTGTATATGGAGATCTTAGAAAATTAGGTCCAGTCACACATGGTTCTGCATTAGCATTTGAAAAAACAGCACCCCTCCCAGTAAAGTAGATTCAAAGAATAATGAGTTGGAATTATTGAAGCATATACATATATAATATATAGTCTGTGAACTTCAGTGAAGTGAAAGTAATTAATTTAGTTTAGTCTTTTGATTAGATCAGTGCATTCAACAATTAAATAAGTGAAGAAGTCTCCATTCAAGCAGCAGCTAAGATCAAACTAATGAAGAATAAACATTAAACTAGCTCACTATCTGGGGAAATAGCTTCTCACCATATACACCTACACTTGGGAAACATTTTTTTAATGTAGCTTCCCTGATCTCTCCAATGTGTAACCATGTAACTATATATATAACAAAACATCAGTAGTTCTGTAGTTTATTTAAAGAGGTTCCCAGTATGAATAATTAAAGGTAAATATAGGTGTTTTGTTTTGTTTTTTGATTCTAAGTTACAGCCAGAGTCTCACTGCAGAAGACTCTGTTGTCAAAAGCAGCTGCTGTGTTTTACTTGTGGTCCCAGTATAAATTGGTGACTAGGTTCAGGTAAAAAGCTGACCTGGGAGATTGTGATAGGCTGTTTCAGATTACCCCCTTTTCAAGCACAGCTAGTTCCTGCTATAGTCACTTTGTTTCCCCTGACCCTCAGACAGAACTGTGCTGGAGTGGAAAGAAGGAGTTTAGGGCTCTGGTTTACTTTTTTTCAGCTTCCCAATTTCAAAGAATTATAGAAATGAGGTATAGCGAAACCAGTTAGTTCATCTAATAAATCTCATGGTGTCTGACAAAAGTGTTCCCTACAATATATTCTCCAATATTAGTTCAGCTGAGTTTAAATCACTAGTGATAGGGCTTCCACCATTTCTCATTGGAAGCTATTCCACTAACAGATCACTCATTACTCAGTTTCTCTTTGTTCTTAGTTTATACCTTCTTAGACTACTCCTTACTATTTCTTTTCTTTCTTGATGTTCACATACCGGACAATAAATCACTTACAATCTGATCCTGACACAAGAATGTCATTCATCAGTATAAGCAAATGACTTCCCTATCCACAGATGCCATGGTGGTGAGAATGGACTGAACCCAGTAACTCCAGCAGCAAAATACGAGTCTCTGCTACTTCAATTAAAGAATAACTTCATTCTCTCATACGTAGCCGGCACTTATCTTTGCTGGAGCTTGCCACTGGAGTGAGATATTGCCACGCACTCTAAACCAGTGTATGACAAAAATCTCATCACCAACAAGAAATAGCTATTAGAATTTTTTTTATCAATATGGCTGAGGATAAATACATTAGACAGTGAAGTGCTTTGAGATACATTAATTAAAAGAGCTGTATAAGAGCTAGATATATTATACTGATTTCATCTGCATGTCATTTACAGTTTCTTGCCCTCACTAATTGTTATGCAAGAGTTTTTATTCTGTACCAAGGTTATTTGTTGAATCTGTTGATGCTGTCATCTGCGAACCCTACAATGTTTATTTTGATATTCGTATGTAAGGAATTATCTTGAATGTGTTGTATTTTTCTGAATGTTCTGGAGACCAATAAAAATCATTTTTAAAAGGGCTTCCATATGTCAGTGCACATTTCATTTGATGTATTTTGCTAGTGAAAGTTTGGAGTAGTTAATTTGTACCAAGGTTTCATATGAATCTGATTAATCCAGGTCATAGCACATTTCTGGTCAATATCAGGTATTATCTTCACATATTGCAGTGAGCCTTTGGATTGTTTAAGTGACTAACAAAAAAAAGCAGAGCCAGAGAAAATGATAATGGAATAGTTTTAACTAATGATCCTTATTGTAAACAAATATCACTAAAATTCCCTAAGCCCTGCCTTCACAATTATGGTTTCTGTTACTGATAATTTTACAAAATTGAAATCTACCCAAAGGTGACTATTTTGTGAAAGTTTGCGCAAAAACAATTCAGGCATTTTATTGTGAGAGGAGAACATAAAAACACTTTTCTATTATTTAAAAAGAAAGTTCTTTCAATCTTTCATTTGAACAATTGCTCTAGTGACAAAGGGTCTGGGGCTAGAAAATGGAAATTTGTCAGGGCAATAGTCCTCATTGTGAAGGGAGCAGTAGTGCCTTTGAGTTTTCCCCTGCAAATTGGATTTGATATGGCTGAGCTATGAGGGTTTGAAGATCTTGGCAAATGTGCAGTGTTTGAGGTTAGTATTTTAGCTTTTTATATATTAATTTCAAACCAACATTATGAAGCTGCACCGCTTTGTGCATTCCTTGTATGGCTGGCTTGTGTCATGTACAACACGTAAGTGCCTCAACCAGAACGTAGTGAAGTCTATGGAAATAATCTCATTGACTTCAACTGGCATTGAATTAGGGCCCAACTGTGTAGAAAAGTTCACATTGAATTTGACAAAGGCATCATTCCATGAGCAGTGAAGTGCATTTTGAATAAAGCAAAGTATCATAGATGATGCAGAGAGACCTGGTAAGGTGGGCACTGAATGAGTCATCCGCCCTTGCCTCATTCAGCATACACCTTGTGCCGGAGGTAACAAATAATTCAACATGATATCATACAATACTTTTATACTAGCTCTTTAAGATGTATCTTGTATGATGGGAAGTGAATGAGGCAAAGGCTCAGAAGGTGAAATCATTGACTCTTTTGCTGCTCATCTGGACCCCAGTCCAGCAAAGCACATAAACACACGCTTAATTTTAAGCAGTTGAATTCTCCCGACTACTCATGTCCTTAAAGTAAAGCATGTGCTTGAGTATTCTGGTGGAGTGGGACCCAGATATATAAATAACTTTCATTGAATCTGTCTGATTTTTACAGAGAAGTAACATACAGTAGAAGATTCTGCACAAGTATACAATGTTCACTGTTAAACTGATTTTAATATTCTCTATTCTTCACTGCTGACAACACCACCATGAGCAGAAATAAAATAATCCAACAGAAAGTGGAGAAAAATAATTGGGAAGTTGGCATACCTAAATGTAATTATGCATTTAGTTGTTGTGCCTTTTATAACCAATCTGAACCCCAAATGCACGAATTAAATACTGCTTTTCCATAGTGTCTAGTGCAGTGTTTCCCAAACTTGGGACGCTGCTTGTGTAGGGAAAGCCCCTGGCGGTCCGGGCTGGTTTGTTTACCTGCCCAGTCCGCAGGTCCGGCTGATCGCGGCTCCCACTGGCCGCGGTTCGCCACTCCAGGCCAATGGGAGCTGCTGGAAGCCGCAGCCAGCACGTCCCTTGGCCTGCACCGCTTCCAGCAGCTCCCATTGGCCTGGAGCAGCGAACCGCGGTCACTGGGAGCCGCGATTGGCCGGACCTGCGGACGGGTCAGGTAAACAAACCGGCCCGGACCGCCAGGGGCTTTCCCTACACAAGCGGCGTCCCAAATTTGGGAAACACTGGTCTAGTAACTTGAAGCAATCTTTTAAATATTGATACCAGGGTTACATGCGGACAACCCAGATTAGCATTTGGCAATCAAGTAGCGTTTTGATCAGTCAAATTGACAAACTCTGTAGATTCACTTATAATGGAACCTAGAAACTGCCCCATGGTAGCAGATGGACTACTCAGTTACTTAATAGAGCCTGTATCAATTAAATCAGAGATCATGCTGAGGAACAGTCTCCTTTATCTGCCTAATAACTGTTCAAGCTTTCATCATCTATGGCTTGTCAATCACACTGTTTTTGTGAGACAAGCTGGGTGAGGTAATATCTTATGCTTTTGTGGTCTTTTGAAAAGTTCCCTGCCGTAGCAAGAGAAAAAAAAACAGCACCTTGTCTAGTAGGGACTTTAGGTAAAAGACACATTGACATTCAGAGAACAGATTCTGGTTTTGATATTTTTTTGTCCAAATCAATGCCTAAAAGGAATTGAAGGTACAGATAAGGATCGGTTTACAGTATGTGCCAAATCTTTTGCTCAGAATACATCTAGATAAAGCGAATCCCAAGCCTTATGCCGTAGTGTTCCCCCCCCCCCCTCATTAAACCGATTTCATGAATGGCTTATCACACACAATCTTTAGTTATCTGGGTATATGCACTCCCACTGTGTGTGTATTATGCACTGCATCATGTGTGCAGATGCACTTATTAGAGGTGGAATTCATTAAGCTACTTAGGCATCTAAACCCAGATTTAGGCACCTAAATCCCCCACTGTGATCCACAAAACTCCAGACAAACCCTGCTGCCTCACTCTAGGCATCCAGGCATATATTTCTCACCTAGGTGCGAGTGATTCATGAAGCAGGGGAAGATAGACATTAGGCCACCTAAATCACATGTAGGCACCTGATCCAGGTGCCATTCTAAATCAGGCTCCATTCTAAAGCTGGCAGGAGGAGGCAGTGGGGATGGTGCTGCCACCCTATAACTTTTAGCCTAGCGGGTAGAGCACTCACCTGGGATGTGTGAGACATAGCTTTGATTCACTGTCCCTCCCAGTGAGGGAGGATTGGAAGAGGTGTCTCCCACCTATCAGAGAGTGCTCTAACTACTAGTGCTCTAACTATCTAGGGATATTCTGATGTGGGGTTCCCCCAATCCCTCCTGTTGAAGCTGTTCTACTGTGGATAAATAATGAAAGAGTGATTGGAGCAGGGGGACTTGGCCCAGGGTCCTCTGCCCCTCAGATGGGTGCCTGACCCACAGGACTACAGAGTCATTCCTTCTCTTTTTCTCTGGCCCTATCACTTTTAAAGAAAGGGCCATGAGGGGAATCAAACCCATCTCTCCCAGACCATAGGTGGGTGATCTAACCATTAGGATAGACACTATCAGATTAGCACCCTCCCTCCTCTTCCTGCCATTTTGAGTGGAGCAAGGCAAACGCCTAACTCACTATCAGAAGAAACTACGGAGCCACCAAAGCCAGGAGAGGGGTTCCTGTTTGTGTAGCACTAGCAGAGCTAAACGCCTCCCTGCAGCCTGGCCTTAGTCGCCTATTGATGAGGAAAGGTTGGGGCTTACCACATCACTGTTTCCCATTGACTTGCTTAGGTGGGAAGCTGCCTAGCATGTTGGATCACAGTCTAAAGTGCATCTCTCTTCCCCATGCATTGTATAGGGAGTTTAGGCACCTACCTCAGCTTTGTGGATCGCAGTATTGTTCCTATGTTTTGCTAGGTGCTGGGATGCTCAGCATTGCAATGCCTACATCCTTGCACTGGTTGCACCCAAAGGCTGTCATGCTTACTCCACTGAAATATCTGCCTCAGCCTTCCTTCTCCACATTAAAATATTAAATATGCTTCTGTGTCACCGTTGTTTCCTCTTTTAATAATTTTCAGTCCCTGTGGCGGAGTCCTTCCCCTACTTACCTGTTTATATTGATGCTGCTTTGTTTTGCATTCCGTTGAGTATTTTTATATTGTCTGCTTCATGTCAAAATGTGCAATGCATATATATTCTCTATAATTGTATTCTTTCAGAGTTTGATAAGGATTGCAATACTGTTATATTAGTTTTTGGACTGGTCTGTGCATTTCATAATTTATTTCTCTTTTATCCTTACATTTAATTCTTTGAATAGTGAGTTCTAAAATGCCTAACCTGTCCTGGCTGGAGTAATTATCATTATTACTTTTATTACCATATCGTGCTTTGTCATTCATTATTTAAAGTGGTACAATCAAATAATCGCCTTCTAGAATGTAAATTTAGCTTGTATTCACCTTAGCAGTGCCATTTTTTTAAAAAAAAAACAGTAGCTAAACACACACCTTTAGACACTGTGCAGATGAAGGTCGCTTATTTTCAAATTGTATTTTTAATTATATCTGTAAAATAACTTAAAATTCATACAAAAATAAATGCGGTTCCAAGTCTGATACTAATAGTGATGATGGAGTCAAACGGTAGTGAGTCACGTATCAGCGGCTCTCAACCAGCTGTCCTGGGCTCCCTGGGGGGGCCGCAAGCAGGTTTCAGGGGTCCACCAAAATAAACCAGATAGGGGCCGGTTAGACTTGCTGGGGCGAAGGGTGGAAAGCCTAAACCCGAGCCCCACCGCCCAGGGCTGAACCCGAAGCCCGAGCAACTTAGCTTAATGGGCCTCCTGTGGCCTGGGGCCCTGGGCAATTGCCCTGCTTGCTAGCCCCTAACGCTAACCCTGGTTTTTAATCTACTGGATATACATAAAAAACAGTTGTTGTGGCAGAGGCGAGCCGTGGAATTTTTATAGCACGTTGGGGGATCCTCAGAAAGAAAGAGATTGAGAACACCTGACGTACATGATTGTGATTGGTAAACATAAATGCTAAAATAATTAGAAAAATAAATGTCCGTTCTTAATCAAAGATTAAAAATCCCTTAATCGTGTATGTTAAAATTAAGTTAAATATGTTTTTAGTGGAGTAAAAAACAATTGACTAAAATAGAGTAGTTAATGGCAGTAACACAGAGTATGTCTGTTAGAGAACGTAAGCAGATTTTTTTTTTATTTATCTCTACTAAAGATAGTGTACAAAGGATCAAATTTGTGTTTCTGATATCTGTGTTAAGGCTCCAGAAATGATACCTCAAGGCTTGGGATTGGGAATAGCTTGCTGTATTGTCTCCTGATTGTTCTAAACTTACCGTATATATAAACTTAAAATATGGCTTTAATTGGTGTTTGTATATATGTTTTTTTCTTTATATAGGAATTATATATGGTGCTCCTGTGAGCTAATTTCTAAGTTATTATCTGCAAAAAAATCTAGTTTTCAGGTACCTAAGTAGCCCCTGGGATCACAGTAAAAGTTGCTCCCCACCCCACCAGAATCTGAAATGGCACCTCTGCTTCCTCCTGACCTGGTTCACATCCCTAGCATGCAGCTCCCTGCCACGTGCCTGCTGCTGCTGCACATGCTCCGGCCCAGGCTGAGGACGCTTAGATTTGCAAATTGGCTAGGGCTCAGGAGCCACAAAGACCCAGCATCCATCCATCCCTCCTCCAGCTGCTGCTAAGGATGGAGGACAGAGCACCAGTAACACCTCCTACAGCACCTGGGATCAGTTAGCCCTCTCTAGTACTGAGGCCCCTGCTCCAGACTGACCGCAGTGTGAGTTATATTATGGCTCTGAGTCGCCAAATCTTCCAAATATCTTACATTGCCATGTGCAAATGGTTAATTTTAAAATATAATACAATACATTATCCAATTTAAAGTAATTTGCTATTAGTATTATTTAACCAGTAATTTTTTCCCAGTAGTTTGCATTTGTTTATTGTTATTATTAGTTTATTTATTTAGTTATGGGCTTTTTTTTCTGTTGATTTTCAGTGAATAAATGTTGCACCAGTGAGCTGCCATAGATGAAGTTTAAAACCAATCTGTCTGTATATAATTTTTATTCTCCGTTTGAGGATAACATAGATAAAAACACACAGAGTTTAAGTGTGTATTGTTAAAAAAATAAATATGTGTGCCCACAAGATGTATAGCACAGCCCCCCAATTTTCTGTCTAGCCCACCTCAGCTCCCCCCACTGGGAAGAGGCTGGAGCTGACCCCGTTGAAGGCTGCGTGTGTGTTGTGTTTGTATTTTAAATAATATGAAGAGTTGGGAGGGACAATGGAAAAATAACCCATGCTTTATCAAGAGAGATTAATTCCAGTACATGAAGAGAATAGATAAGCAATAGAGACCAATAGAGACTGTTTCAAAGAACTCCATATATAGAATTCTTTTGCAAGTATATTGAGATGCAGGCATTTAACCATCGAAATAAACTTTTGTTAACCAACTTCCAGAACTGGTAGTTAAAAATTAATCCTTTTGGAGAGACATATACAACAGCTTCATCTAGGATGTAGATTTCATCAAACGATCAATGCATTTCTGGAACAGTGACATAAATTACACTTTAAATATGCAGTATTGTTTTCTTAGACCTGAAGAAGAGCTCTGTGTCAGCGCAAAAGCTTGTCTCTCTCATGAACAAATGTTGGTCCCATAAAAGAAATTACCTCACTCACCTTCAATATACAATAGTTTTCATGTCAATTATATTCAATATGGTATTAAATTCCCCTCCACCCAGGTAAAACAGAGGGTCTCAATACATATTATATTTTAACTTTCTTTCAATTGATGCTTTTAATAAACAATACAAATCTTCACTGTTGACAGATTGTGTACTGTGTACCACAGAGAATTAAAGGGATCTAAATTATCCAGTTTGTACTAACAAATCTGTTTGGTTAATGAGGTTATTTAATAAAGTTAAAATAGAAGATGTTATTAAGAAAGGGGGAAACTGCAAATAAAATAACATCTTTAGCTTTTGTATGACTCTTATGCATGTGGGACTAATGTTTCTGTCTAGAAATAAGCAAGTCTATTGAAATGAAAAGAGAGGAAAATAAAATTATCATATAATAAAGATAATAAAGATACGATTCACTTGTTGAATGCAATCTTAATTTACATAAAATTCTTCTTTCAGTCAGTTAAGATTGAATATTAAATGCTGTTTACTGTCTTCAATTAATCAGCAAACATTAAAGATAAAAAGAAAGAAATGTTTAACAGTTAGTAATTTGTATCTGTCTCAAGCAAACTTCCTGTAAACTTTTCCCAGAATGCATTCTGGGGTGAAACCCTGGGCTCCTTTGAAGTCAATGGCATTTTCCCATTGATTTTAATGGAGACAGGATTTCTGCCTCTGTATTTAGCCACAGAATGAAACAAGCTTAAATATTCATTTCTGGGCACTACAAGGAACCTCTTGTAATATAATTTTGAGAGTGTTCTGCACAGGATGGGTTCTCCCTCTTGCCAGCAGGATCCCTTGTTTTACTAGTGTCCTAAGAGGCTGACTTCAGTAGGCCTCTTATTGTTCTCTGTGTAATGTATAGTTACGGTAATATTTGTACATTCATAAATGGTCCTGTCAATGTGAGGATTCTTAAAGTGTTTTGCAAACTCTGGGCCATTTTTCCCAACAAATATGTATATCCTACTGCAGTTAACATCAAGATAACACGGGTTGGGTGTAGGTATCAAGGGGCAGACCTTCACTTCATGTATTATCCTTCAAAACAGCAGCATAGGTCCCAATTCCCTGGGTGTTCCGGGGCTGGAGCACCAACGGGAAAAAAATAGTGGGTGCTCAGCACCCAACAGCCACAGCAGTTCCCTGCCCGCGCTCATCAGCTGATTGGGGACTGCTGCCAAACAGCTGATTGGGGAGCGGTGACACTGCCAAACAGCTATTTGGCGGCTCAGAGAGGAGCTCAGGGGAGGGCGGAGATCAATGGGTGGGCAGGAGCCTTGTGGGGGGCAGAGTGGGGGCAGGAAGAGGTGGAGCTAAGGTGGGGCCTTGGGGGAAGGGGTGGAGTGAGGGTGGGGCCTCAGGGTGAAGTGGGGTTTGAGCACCCCAGGAAAAAGGAAAAGTCAGCGCCTGTGACAGCAGCCATTTGACATCCTAAAATCTATTGCAATATTATACAACAGGCTTGGAAGTGATGAACATCTTTCCTGTTTGAAAGGATTTTTAGGTAAACAGAATGGCTATTTTTTATACATCACTTTGGGGAAAAGTAGAAAAATCTTCCCCAAAAGATGAGGTATTAAAATTTCCTGGCTGCCAAATTCCTATGCCTCTTTTTCTATATATCTATGTCAATTAATAATTATCTACCTATGTTTTGATTTTAGTCCAGAAAATAACGCTGAGATACGCTTTTTGGGGGCAAAGAAGGGAGGAGGGAAGTTAGAAGACTTTTCAGAAGTAAAAAAACAAGAAAGAGAGGGAAAAAAAACTTTTTTTCCCTGAAGCCCTTCAAAACATTTTTCCTGATTAACTTCAAATAATTAAAAAAAAATCTTTTTGGCTAGGGACTACGCATGAGTAATTTAAAGCAGAAAGTTAGAGGGATAAAGGGTGTCCAGATTGGTTTTATAATTGAAAGTATCTCACATCCTCACCTACTGAGTTACTGCTGTAGCACCATAGTAATATATATTTTTCAAGTGTCAAGGATTCCAGTTATGAGCTTAACTGAGCCTTAAATCCTTGTGGAAAGGAAAGACCTTTTAAAATACTTATTAAATGCTAATCTTAATCATATTCATCGTTATTAAAACTTGAAATAGGTTGAAATACTTACATTACGTGAAATGAAAGACTAGCGATGGATCTGAGACACTCTGAAGAAATGGGAGAATAATTGCCAAAGATTAAGAAAGCAGAAATGGCCAAACAAGAAAAGACCTTAAAATGTCCAGTTAGATTATTTTTCATTAGAATAAGCTTTTCTTTTAAAAATTTACAGTAATTTAATAATAATAAAAAAGAGTTTAAAAATGAATTGAGACTTAAGTGCAACAAAGTGGGAAGAAATATTTGAATTCTTGTATTTGGGGTTGTTACGGACGCTTCAAACTTTCCCATGCACACTGTTCAGGCCTTACTAGTTCTTGAGACTGTTGATTAGTCAATAAGACTTGGGGCAACATTATTTATTTATTTATTTATATAACGGTAGTACCTATGAGTCCTGGTCATGGGCCCAGAACCCTGTTGTGCTGGGTGCGGTACAAACACAGAACAAGAAAATAATCCCTGCCCCCAAAGAGTTTACAATCTAAGTCTGGTTAAAATAAAAGAAATGGTATTAAAATAGGTTACTTTAATTTCAAAATGTAAAGAGATGATCAAAACTCTGTATATGTGCAGTACCCTCCTTCCTGGTCTACACTACAAACTTATGTCGGTATAACTACGTCGCTCAGGGGTGTGGAAAATCCACATTCCTGAGCAACGCAGTTATACCGACCGAACTTGCAGTGTAGTCAGCGCTATGTCGACAGGAGGGCTTCTCCCATCGGCATAGCTAATGCCTCTCAGGGAGGTGGGATACTTACGCTGACAGAAGAAGCTCTCCCATCAGAGTAGATAGCATCTTCACTAAGTGATGCAGCTACACCACTGCTGCAGTGCTGTAACTGTAGACAAACCCTCCTGTATTTTGCTGCTTATGAGCTAAAAACTTACTGGGGAAGCACTTAGTGATGGCTGCGACACAAACTCCTTAGAGAAATAAAAAGCCATACCTATGAGCTTTTGGACAAAATGGACGTGCCATGGTATATACTGCAGTTTTTTAATTTGCTCAAGTGACTTGTGCTTCACTTTGGTAAACCTAGTCTGTATGGGAGGTTAGAATTTAATATTAAGAAGCTTAATATATTTATTGTACTTTTTTTATTTTAGGAATGACATACCTTGACCATGCAGGCACAGCACTTTTCCCGCAGAGTCTTCTTAAGGAGTTTACTGATGATCTCAGTAGAAATATTTATGGTAAGTACCAAGCAACTTTCTCATTGTTTTCTGAGATTTAATCTAAATAGGCTAACATCATACGTACTTGCATTCTTTATACTGCAGTGGTCACGTGACAAATATAATGGTCTTTGTCATAGTTTGGGACAACTGCACCTCCTCAACCATCACCTCTATTGGGTAGAGACACGCATCTCACTCCTTCCTGACCGTTTTTTTTTCCAGACTGCACAGTTCCCACTCTACACTATGATATTCCCAGCAAGCCAGATCACCTAAACAGGCCAGCATCTCTGTTTTGCTTTCTCTTCAGAGGCTATGAACAGTGTAATTGCCACAGTTATAAGTTACCACATACCTCTTTATAAGCAAGCACATTTATTCTTAAGGTGAAAGCATTACAGAGAAAACATTAAAAACAATAAAAGAACATACATGTATGCTAAAAAGCTTGCCAGACATCACCCCAACTCCAACTTCAGGCTCTGGTAGGTGTCATTCCTTCAAAACCCACAACTGGGTTTTCCTTGTGGTCAGGAGTTCATAACGGTCTCAGATTCAGAACTAGAACCACCATGAATTGTTCAGTCTTTTCTGTATATGGCTTGGGCCTTTGATCTTGGCCTCATGTAACAGGTGATCAGCAAACAGTGGCCTGCTCCTCCAGCTTCAAAAGGCTGGGTTTTGGCATAACCAGAGGTGTAGAATTCCCATTGACCTCCCCCTAGATATTCCTCAGACAAACTACTTCATACTTTTTGTTCTAAAAGTCCATTCTTGCCTGTCACTTTCTTCTGTATAGTCCTTTGAACCCACAGATCTCACATCTATCTCCCAACTTGAGAAGTGACATACAATCCAGGCTCACAATAATACATAAACCATTCATTTAATATAATGGACCCCAAAGATACTTACACCTAATTCAGTGAGGTCTTCCAAGGATATTGCAGGAAATTGCCACATCTGTCAGTCTTATCTTGACTTTGTTCCCAGCTCTGTCACTAGCTCACTAAGTAACCCTGAGAAAGGCACATAAACTCTCCAGGCCATCTTGTCCTGACGTGCTGAGGGATCCTCTATACACAGTTTTTGCCTTGTTTCATGTGCAGGGGGAGGCACGTCAGTCCTCTTTGTGGGTATCTCAGCAGGTTCAGGACTTGCATGGGAGGAATGGGCAGGAACTGGGCTGCCAGAAAGTGAGTAGCCTCATCTTGGGTGGACGCTTTGTTTCTGGTATGTGCTCCCTGCAGCTCTGAGCACATGATTGCTGGCTTAGGAACTAGCCATTACCCTTTAACCAAAAAGCCATATTCTTTAAGGCAAGGGACACACATCAACATATTTGTGGGGTATAATGCTGAGGTCACCTGTGTGCAGGGCCAGATTTAGGGGCAGGCGACCAAGGTGACCGCCTGAGGTGCCGGGCTTGGGGGGCGCCAGGCTCAGGATGCTGTTTTTGTTGTTAGCGACAAAAGGGAAAATAGAATGTTCAAAGTAAATGTTTCAGATATATGAATGTTTTGAATGAGAATAAAATAAAGCCTTTGGACTGCCGTGGCCACGGTTATGACAATGGCATAAACATGAAGGGAAGAAACAGTGGCATCCAGGCAAGGATCCTTGCACTGAATCCAAGAGCTTTCTTCCTGCCTTGTGGCTGCCACTCCCTCAACATGGCAGCATCATCTTCTTTAGATACAGTATCTCTCTTCGGAGTACTGCAAAGGATATACATCCTGTTTTCAGCATCAACTCTCAGGACTAAGATCCTGATGGATAATGTTACAAATCTGACTGTGAAGCTGCTAAGTGACACTTGCTGGGAGAGCTGCATTGAAAGCATAAGGCCAGTGAGGTAGCAAGTGACTGAAGTTTACAATGCCCTAATGGAACTGGTGCAGGTGAGTAAAGTCGAGGCTGGAATCCGACATGAGGCGCAAAGCCTGGCAAACCAGATCACTGACTTCACATTTCTGATCTCAATTGTGGTTTGGCCTGATAGCCTGTTCCAAGTAAAGATTGTAAGCAAAGCATTACAAACTCAGTTAATGGACATCACAACCACTACTACTTTGATGAGAAGCTGCCTTGATTTTGTTGTGGCCCACAGAGACAATGAATTTGAAGATGCCATTACTGCTGCCAAAGAAATGGTGGAAAACTTAGGAGTTGAGCCTGCCTTCAAGGAAACTCATATTCATCATCAGAAGAGACAGTTTGGTTATGAGAGCAGAGATGAGGTGATGGAAAGCTCGGAAGAAAAATTCAAGAGGGAGGGTTTTTTGCTCTCTTATTTTGCTCGAATATCCATCAACAAACGATTTGGTCAAATGAAGCACCACAAAAAGACCTGAATTTTTTTGTATGATGACCTTAATAAGCTGCTGATGGACAGGAAAACACTCTTGAACAATTGTACAGAACTCCACCGGATGCTGACACATAGGGAATGTTCAGACGTCAATGATAAAGACCTGTATGTTGAATTGGACAACATCCATCACATTCTGCAATGTGGGAAGCACTCTCTATTCCAAGTTCTCCAATTCATTCATGAGATGAAGGATACTTTTCCTAATGTGTGGATAGCTTTGAGAATTCTTCTGATGCTGCTGGTCTCAGTCGCGAATGGTGAACGCACCTTTTCGAAGCTCAGGCTCATTAAAACATGTCTTCAATTGACGATGGCCAATGAGAGACAGACATCACTTGCTATTTTATCACTTGAAAGTGCAATTGGCCAGTCTTGGGATCTCTCTGACACCGTGCTTCAGTTCGTGAGGGCAAAGGGGAGAAAAGCGACCTTTTGAACTAAAGGACTAGGGTTAATATTCTAAGACTGTCACCTACTATAACACTATTTAATACTGGTCCACTCAATGTTGGTGCACAGTTCAATTTCTTGATGTTAGTACATTTCAGTTATTCTTAACATTAAAAAATTCTATAAGTTTAGAGGAAATGAATTATTTTATTTGCTTATATTTGGCATGAATAAATACAAATTTATAGATCCTAGTGTGCAAATTTATCGTTTTCTATGACAGGGATAAATCATGCATGCAAACTGTGCATCAAAGTTGCAGAATGGGCTACAAATGTAATAAAAAAGAAGATATTCAAAAGTTTATCAAACGGAGGGAGAGCACTGAAGACATTCCTCGCCTGGGCTGCCATTTGGTCCAGGACTGGACCTGCCTGTGTGCCACAGATGGATTTTGGCTGGTGCTTATTTTGTATACAACTGCTTCCTCTCCTTCTCCGTTGCCATGCCAGGGCAGCAGAGGACAGAATTTAGAATGCAGCTAAGTTCCACTAAGACTTAGAAATAGTTCCTAGTGTAGAGGTTTTAGCTTGAAATGTAGACCAATGAGTGAGTATTATAATAGTATAAGTTGATTTGATCTTAGCAATGTGCTTTATTTCAGAATTTTTTATTCAAGTGCATATTAGTGATATTAAAAATTAATGTTATGTCACTATAGTCATTTTAAAGCCTAATATTTATAGTCTAATCTCAGCTATTTCAAATAACATTGAGCTGAAATCTGATATATAAATTACTGTCCCTGATGGAAATTTTAAAAATATTTCTGTTAAATTAGTGAGTCAGTCTAATGCTCATGCATGTGAAGTAACATCTTAAACCAGAACTTTATAGGATCTGCAGTGCTATGGAAGAATGAGCTAAATCCTAATATTTTTTTCCTCTTTTCATCAAAATTGTCAATTATATTTCAAGTACAGGGCCAATTTCTCTCCCCATTTACACCTGTGAACCTCATGTAGTGCTGCTAGGTGACACAGGTGTAAAGAAGAAAAGTATTAAAAGACACTGATGTAAGTAAGTAAGGGTAGACCTTGTTTGCAGATCTTAATTTTTGGTGATTATTCACAGCTCTAAAGGACCACAATTTGCTGAAAGCTTGTAAATTGCGCAGACTCAATTTGGAAATCACTGAGCTACAACAAATATGAGAGCCCATGGAACCTATTTTAGAGTCCATTTTCACAATGAAACTTCACTTTAAGATAGAACTGTATTATTCTGTTTAAGGTCTCTACTCTAATCCCTGCAACAGTAAGAAGCCCAGTGATTTTAGAAACTATGTAAAATAGTTAAGACCATGCACTTTTACTGCAAGAATTATATGGATCTAACAATTTAACTTTTTACATTTTATTTCTCAAATGTTTAGTCATGAGGTGAATGTAAGTGCTTATTAACATGAAAGAGTGATGTGCTTGCCTTGAGGTCCACATACTCTTTCTCATAGAGATCTACCACATTAACTTCAGTGAAAGCTTATTGCCTCTCTGTTATTTAATTTCTGAACAAACCCTGCCAGTTTGTTTTGAATTGTGTGAAGCTGGCTGATAATATTGCGATGGAGTGGATATCCACTAAGACCTGCAGTCAAACCACAAAAATTATTCCCATTTAAAACATAGGATAGATTAAACCCAGCTGACCAAAAATTAATTGGTTGTCACTTCAACATACCATACCTTTTAACCCTCCGTTATTGGCTTCTTAACGTGTGTGTGTGTATTTATTACACATGCATACTCTATAGCTTCCTTCTAGCGGAACAGTAGTCAGCTGTAATTTCCTTCTAATGGAACTCTCTTAATATTAGTAATTGATCTAATTGTATCTGCCAGCTGAAGTTTCAAGGTCTGTCATAATTGCTTTCTTCTGTTATATGTCTCTCCTCTTGACTAACTACTCTAAGAAGCTTCAGGGCAGCACTGTGAAATATTCATTAAATCTCTTTTTGTCATCTTTTCACTGGCTTGGTCTAGTACTTTGATAAAGAAAAAAATATTAACAAAACTGATTAATGATTGTCTTCCATGTCTCTGTTGTCTCCTAGGCAACCCTCATAGTCAGAACATCAGCAGCAAGCTGACATATGACACTATTGAGCATGTCCGATACAGGTAGAATACTCTTTATTTTATTTTGCATTTTGGTTTCCAATGTACTGTTTGGATTATTCCTTGGAGTTAGCCATTTTTGTGGATTTTTCGTTGCATGTGATAGTACATCTAATTTATAAATTCCATGAGACATTCGTCAGGCTCTTGTTGGAGGGATTAGGAGATCACCAATGCTTTTCCCCCCACTGTCAATATCACACCTGTATTTATGTAACTACATGATAATGGAGCCTGAGCCTGGAGTTGCATTAGGATGTAAGGACTGAAACCTTAACCCCATTTTGGTCGTGATGATTAACAAGACGGTGTGAGCGTGCAAGGTCATGGTTCAAATGCAGGAGGCATGCTAAAAATGACCTAATAGACTACAGGAATTCGTACGTTACTTTTACAGAAATTACTAAACTACTTTATATATATCTTAAAGTAGTTTTAGTTTTAAGGAGAACAAAGAATATTAAATGAAGACTGTGAGATACTGAGTGTAAGTGCTTTTTGTTCTGGTTTAGAGGGGGAGCTCAAACAGAAGACCATCCCTGTCTCCAAATAATTCTGAGATAGGTATGCTAAGAATTTTCTTTTAGCCATTAACTTACCAAAATAGAGGGAAGATGGGATTAGTTTAGCCAGTCATTGGTTTTAATTGTTGGCACTGGCAACTATAAAATTAAGGTATGTATGTAACTAAGTATAAAAAGCTTTCATAGTAGTATAACAGTATGCTCTGGGCCTTTGCCTTTAGTGCACTGTTTGCCCAAAGCACAGAGGTCTTGGCCCTTATTCTGTATAGCATCTTCCTTACAAACCATGGCATATCCCAAAGCACTTTACAGAATTCAAATCCATAAAGCCATACCACTGTGATGTTTGAAAGTGTTCTAATTCTGAATCAACAAAATCTGCAATTTATCCTTTTCCTCTTTGATCTCATAATGGAGATTTACAAAAGTATAAGTCTGACAAGACCTGTTCTGAAGAGATTGCAGTCCATGACCCAAATCCTGCTTTCATTACTTTCTGAAAATGTAGCCTTTGCTTATACCTGCCACAGCGTCTGTCCAATGGGATGCAGGATTACAATCTATTAAATTAGGGCCAACATGAAGTAACTTAGACTAGTTATGTGAGTGACGATTATTCACAGGAGTAAGGGTTCCATATCAGGCCCATAGATTGCAACGCCCATAACACTGTCCAGTCCCTGTAGTAAGAAACAGAATTTTATACAGATTATGGGCTTCCATGGGGACTAATTTCCACAACAATTGCTAATTCACATCTCATTTTCCTAGCACTGATTCTGTGAGGCACATTCAGTTCCGCTACACATTTGTGTGTGAAGCAGTCTCTCTAACATAGGCATCCGAAGAAGTGGGTTGTAGCCCACGAAAGCTTATGCTCTAATAAATTTGTTAGTCTCTAAGGTGCCACAAGTACTCCTGTTCTTTTTGCGGATACAGACTAACACGGCTGCTACTCTGAAATCTCTCTAACATGTTCAGCTCAGATCTGTAGCTGCTGACTTATAAAGAATCATTTCACAATTAAACAGTAAGGGCTAGATTGTGATTCCCTTACATACGCTGTAGTAGTACCTTACGTGGCAAGAAGTCTCATTGACTTCAGTGGGATTACTCAAACTGTAAGGTACTGTTCAACATAGGTGAGCGTAACAGGCTAACCCTTAGTAACTGTTTTATTTTAAGACCATTTTTGAAATAGCCAGTGCACTATCTAGAGTCATGGCTTCATAATCATATTGTATATGGGGGGGAGGAAGAGTGATGGTATCTTACAGTTCTGCTAATATTTTGGGGGAGTGGGCAGATTGCTTCAAATTTCCATATGTCTGTTATATATTCTACCATAATTTTACTTTCCACTGATTAATAGAGGATTATATAATCCACTCGTTCATGTTCCTTTTTAACTGATCTCCTCTCATGCAAGCATACCTGAAGATGTACTTTACTATAGTTTCTAGAAATATTTTAGTGCCCCATTATTATTATTTTATTTTATTATTATAGGGTAAGAAAGAATGACTTTCAAATTAATGCTTGTATGGATTTCTCTAAAAGAAACTAGCATTTTCAGCTAGATTTATTTTGGACCTGGATTTGGAAGAGTATAATGATTTTGTGTGTGTGCAAGGAACAGCAGGAAAGAAGTTTAGAAGCATCTTAGTAAAAACAGCCTGTGCCCTTCTTCCCCCACACAGTCATGTACTGTACTACACCTAATAGGCTTTGTCAGCCAGTTAGACTGTTAGAAAGTTGATCGTATTTCTCAATAAAAGTTTGAAAAGCACAATCATCAAAACAGCTTATTCATAAAGGTTCAGGAAAAAAGAGTCCAATAAAAGAACCCTCCGTAAATCAGCTATCAAAAAAGCAATAAAAATATAGTTTAAAAAATCTGTACTTTCATGACATTGCTTGTTTTTGATTAGTTGCAATGTGACAAGATGAGGAGGCAGGCAGCTCTATTCTGCATCACAGCCACCATCTTTGATTTCCTCAGTAGAGGAAAAAAATCCAGCTGGCAGATTTAGATGTTTTAAAATGCTTGTTTGCTTTTAAATCTGCTGTTTGAGCAGAAACTCTGCTTAGGGAATGGCTTTTAGAAAAGTTCGCAATATTCTGACATAACCAGAATGGGGCAGCCATTTTAGATGTTTTTTTTCTCTCTGACAGAGGATCCAAGCAAGTATGTTAAAACAGAAATTAAGCGTTTACGTTTTACGTTAACGGGATATATGTTTTGCTCCAATAACACACAAATTGTTCCATAATACAGAACTATATGACTTGATCGCTCCTCAAACTTTGTCAGCTACAGGACATTCTTGGAGTATAGACTTGCATTCTATTAACATTAATGCTTAAATATTGGAAGCTGTAGAATATTTTTGAATTTACAAAATTTCAACAAATTTTTCACAAAAATTGCTTGCTGTTTTTCAACCAGGTCTATTAAATAAAACAGAGTAAAAATAATAATGATTCATTCTTTATAACAGCATCAACATTTGTCTTGGATACCTTTTCCCTGCTTGAAAATGTTTATCTATTGATAAATCTATTAAATATTAAGTATACTCTATATACTAAGTGACAATATTGCAAACAGACACCTAGCTAATGATGCTACTATGTTTATCTCATGACAGTCTTAAATAAATGCTAAAAGTTCCTTAGTGTACTTAACTGATGTCTTGTGCATTGGAAGCATGCTCCTTTCTGTTGTTCATCCATGATATGGAAATATCATCACTCCAGTTTCTTTCATGAAGGCTAAAGAGTATGACTGTAATTCACACCTCTGGTGCTGTATAAATAATACCCGAGTTTGCAAGTTCAACAGTTGTTACATTGTTTTTAGTTAGTTGTTTTGTTTCTCATACAGGCATTTTAAAATATTTGCTTTCTGAATATTTTAAAACAGTTGCTCTTTCAGATCTTGAACTTGCGATCTCAGACGTTGCATCACTGTTCTCTAGCCATTAAATCAGACAACTGCATGAGAGGATGTTATTCTTTTTCTATATTTATGTAATGTATTAAAATATAGGGTCAAATCATCAGCTGATGTAAGTTGACATATCACCATTGAATTCAATTGAACTAGGATAGTTTATGCCATCAAGGGCCTGGCTGTAAATTAAAAAAACAAACACAAGAATCTAAATATGAAAAAAATCAAGAAATTCCCCAGCAAAGGTTTCAACACCAAACTTGGATCTCATCCAAGACAATAAATAGTACAGAATGGAGTGGGATCCAGAGAATGATTCTGCTCTGATTGAAGTCAATGGGATCTTTGCCATTGAGATAAAGGGGAACAAGTTTGGGTCCAGAACTAGACCAATATACTTTTCATGACGGCTGCTCTCAGGATATGCTGAAAAGAACTCAGTAACTTTTTTTATAGGTCTATAGAAACTACAGGAGAAGAATAATCTCTCTTGCCTGGGAATACTAATTGAAAATGTGAAAGAGGAGTAAAATTAATGTAAATGGCTAAATTTAGTTATTACTTATGAAAATGGTTGTGCCTCTGTAGCAATATATACAGTTAAGTATTATTGGATTTTGCCAAGAAAATAGTCTTACATATTTTTTGGATAATTTCTCTATAGTGTATTTCAATAAACCATTTAGCAACATGCAGAGCTTTAGTTTGCTACCCTGTACGGACAGCATACACTATTTATCAAATAAAAGATGGTGAGTTTCAAAGCCAGATTTATTTTTAAAAATAGTTATTGTGGGTTCTGGAATATGATACACAAGATCAGAAATCTTTCTCTACCATAGTTCTCCAGTGCTAAGCAATCTGTGTCAGAAAACAGCAATGTTGGAATGGTTACATACATGGAAATTGCTTGACCTTTCATACACAGTAAGAAACAGCAGATACAGTATCTTCTTAGTATTGATTTGTCCTTTCTAAAGGTCACTAACTGGAGACTGTATGGATGAGTGAAATCTAAGCACCACATTCTGCCCTTCCTAATGGTGCACACTTGCGTGGAAACCTTGTTTAAAAATCAGGGTGACTCAATTCTTTTACAATACTGGGTTTATAAAATCTTTCTTTTGCAAGTGCTGCTTCCTTCAGTCCACCTGGCCATACTGAAGTAACAGCACTTCTATTATTCAGTAAGGAGAAATGCTACATGTTTAAAGAGCTAAGGGTTCCATACTACTCAGTGAGTTAGGAGAGTGGAAACACCTGAAGTTCCCTGAAATTCTTCCATCTGGAGGGGTTTTCTTCCTTACCCCAGCCCTGCTGAACCAGCCACTTGCAAGCTTTGCACATTTAAAGTGGTGCATATTCAACTCAACATTAATGTCAAAAGTCAAGCCAATAGAAGCTGTATTCGGTATGATGTTTGTCAATAATGTACATTTTGATGTCCTTAGCAATACAGGATAATTAAGAGAAAAAGAACAGTTTTGGGGGTGAGGGACTCATTTTTGTGCAGAGTTTAAATATCAAATATCAGTCTTGCACAGGCATGCACAAAAGTGATCTCAAGTGTACATGGAGATGTCTTATGCACTGTTGTCATAGCTGTGTTGGTCCCAGGATAGTAGAGGGACAAGGTGGATGAGGTAATATCTTTCATTGGACCAACTTCTGTTGCTGAGAGAGACAAGCTTTCGAGCTTACACAGAGCTCTTCTTCAGGTCTGGGAAATGTAGCATGCACATAGGAGAGTGGAAAAAGCCGTTGTGCCCATATAGACTGACCCCGTGACCACTGGCCTGAATTCATGTTCCATAACGCATTGAGTGACAACAAAATGGTAAGGTAAACCATTCTGTTCAACAAAGCCACACTTTCAATTTTCCCTCCACAACATGCAGCCTTTCACCTATTTGCTGAAACATATTTTTTCTAAATACTAAAGAGGAATTCCCATGGGAGTTAGGCGCCTAAATACTTTTGAGGATTTGGGCCTCAGTTTTGCAAACACTTGTCTCTGTGATTCATTTCTTTGGGGACTGCTCATCGTTGCGAATACTGAACTGGCTAGTAAAAGTTTGCAGGCAGGCCAACAGGTATCATTCTACAGGAATAAATTGGCAGACCAACCCATTATGCTTGGAATTACATTCACTTGCAACGTAAGAGCCAGTGAAACACCTCTTTATTCCACTTTGTTAGCTCAGCTCCTGGACTTTCATCTCTGTGGTGATAAATTTATTAACTGTTTACTTGATAAGTAGGAGCTTTAGGAAGTAATGTGTTAATGTTCTCTTTTATTCATCTGCTAGCAAGCTTTATGGCATCTGCACTCCCTATAAAGAGAATGCGATAAACAACATCTAAACATTCATAATGTTTCTGTCTTGGCATGCTAAGAAATCCCAGTTACATAATCTGAAATGCTAAATGTTATTTAAAAAAATAAGCAGTGAAATATGTAAAATATTATAAAATCTGGAGTCTGCACCTGATAACATTTTGCAACACACACAGGGTCAATTTTTTTATGGCTTTATTCAGACAAATCTCCAATTGATCATAACCAGAGATTTGCTTACATAAGGCGTACAGGATTGCGCTCTCTCTATATATTTGTGTGTGTGTGTGTGTGTGTGTGTGTGTATTTTTATATATATGTGCCCATGAATCTGAATGTGAGGACCCACCAGGAAGTAATTGTGACCACCATTATGCTTCCTCTGAGGCTTATCTGTGAGAAGACTGGGTGAAGCATGTAATTCAGTATTGGGGAAAAATCTTAATTTGGAATTTTGAGTTTGATTCCCTCTATGATGGATTTGGAGGTACCTTGATAATTTATGAATGCTGTATGTTGACCTGGGTAGTGGGAGGTTTACTGTATGAATATAATGGTTTTGTTTAATATGTGCTGTTGGGGGACAATGAGCAGGAAGGAACAGAATGCTTCAAGATGCCTCCTCAAACACTTAAGAGACCATGATTAGCTTTGATTTTACCTCTTGCTCCAGCCAAACTAAAAACTGGTTTTGACCAAAAAGGCCAAGGCCAGGGAATGCAGAAGAGGAGAACGTTGATAGTTTAAAGAGGGAGTCTCTTTCAAGAGTGGGGCAGTTGTTTAGGGGAAATCTAGTGAGATGCAGAATTCCTGCTGGGGAGTATATGAAGAAGTTAGGCCTGCCTAAATTACCAGTCAGGATGGTAATCCGTTAGGGAAAATAGACTTGTGTAGGCTGTTGTGTTAAAATCTTTTTTTTTCTAAAAGCTTTGTTCCTACTGCACAATAAACAATAGCTTAAGAAGGTGGTTTGGGGTCACTGTATACACCACTGGTCACAGATTGCCACAGGGAAGAATCGCGGGTGCTCAAACCCAGGCAGCCCTGTTTGGTAAGCATGGTTGATACATAAGGTACTGTAGCCCGGGGCCAGGTTTAGGAGTGGGAGTATTGTGGGATTGATAAAAGTATGAGGTCTGACACCTAAAGGGGTGCGCTCTAAGAGACCAGAAAGGGGACAGAGGTGCAGTTATAACACATTCTGCCTTTTCTGGAATCCAGACTGCAACAATCAAGCCAGATTGACACCCCCCTCTGATGAAGGAACAGCCTCTGTGGCAGTGAAGTCAAGCTTTACCTGGACGGATCCCTAAATTGTTCCCTAAAACAAAGTAAATGTTATTTAACTCAGGTTCTGAATGAGAAAGATGGCCCTGTGACCTTCAGTTTTTCTGCTGCATTTGGAAGAAAAGCCACAAATTTTCTGCCATAATATTGCTGGGCCAAAGTAGCAACAGAGTTTAAAAACTATACAGACCAGGGAAGACCGAGAGAGAATTAATTGAGAAACACAGAAGTTACAATTCAGGTGATTAAAATTGTGCAACAGAGAAAAACAAATACATTTCGTAGGCTCAGAAGAATGGATGAGTGTTGGTGACGGATAAAGGTAAGACAAAAATTGGCAGTGGTAAACTAATTGGGGATCAGGTGAGAAACGGAGAGCCCAGTGATGTGCAGGGATCATTGGCTGCCAAGTTTCAGCTAAGCCAGATCAGAAGAATCATGCCAGTCTGCGTAATGCTGTTGAAGATACAGTAACAAAAGGGGTGCTATTGACTGCATAAAAAACAGGTTTGATTGAACATCTAACTTGATTGACGTGCTCTGGATTCCAGAAAAGGCAGCATGTGTTATAAAAGCAAAGGGGAACGACACAGGGACATCTCAGATAACTGAAGGAAAGCAGAGGCACAATATAGGTTAGAAGATCTTTGGTTCAAAGATCAGATAAGTTTGTATAGTCCAGAATGGATTGTAGCACACGTTTTACTGAATTGGTTATATGCTTTTGGCGGGAGGGCCTGGGGCAGAATCCTTAGAACTTGCTGGAAGCCAAAGCATTGGCTTTTCTTTGCAGAATGCTTTTGTTTTAGAGTTTCATACCAGAATGATGTTGAACTGATGATCCGTAAACTGGCTGAGATTGATTTGAGCGCCAAACTGAGCAAAAAGAGAGAACATGCACAGACAGATGTTACTCCTACATCTTCTTGAAAGGAAAAATCATTTGATTGATCTGATTCTCTGTCGTACAGAGCAACTAGTTCTTTAGAGTAAAATGCATTGGCTTTCATGTGTGGCTTGAAAATGCACAGCAAATGTGTCAGTAAAAACTTCATGGAACTTTGCAGATTGTTGCCAGTCATATAGAATTTTCTTTTGACTTAAGAAAAACCGCTCCTTTTCATTATGCCCAATCAATCTGGAAGAAATTCTGACTTTTATCCCTCTACACAGTTCAGTGATTCAAGTTTCTGATCTGCTTTAAGGATACTGTTTCTTGTGTTATGATTGCTGCAAGTAATGAGAAGGAAGAATTCCTTCAAGAAGCAATCTGAGCCATGACAGGCTGTAGGAGCATGAAAGATGTGTAAAGAGTTGGGCAACATCTGTGCACGTAACTGCTTTCTTTTTTGTGAGGGTTAATAACCAGCGAAGAATTAATGTTTCGGTGTCTAATTTGCTAATGTACCTAGATTTTATTTGTTTGTTTGGTATTTATCAGAGCAGGAGGAAAATGCATTGGTCTTATGTGAGGTTCTCCAGCTGAGTAACATGTTTCTCATATTTAGAATTTGTTTGATGCTTTTTAAAAGGTAAGCAAGCCCATTTCAGAGACTAAGACATGCACATCATGAAATCTTTATGAAGACTCCTGCTTGGAATCCGTTCAGTGTTCACATCCAACAGTGTCTAGCTTAACACTGCCATTTTTCAGCCATCCTGCTATTATCTCTCTGTATTTAATTTCCTTTGCCTTTTTAAAGTGATTTAGCTTTCTCTGATGTTCATTCATTTTGAAGTTTATAAAGTCATCTCTGTGGATTTACATTGAAATTTTGCCTGAATGCACATAAATCAGTGCCCATAATGTGGTAGGAAAGATTCTAGACCCTTAAGCCACCAAACGTCCACTGAGAAACACCCATATTCTAGTTGCTTAAAAAACCTGGCACTATAAATGTGCACTCTATTTGCTTATGGGTTTTGGACTATATTAAGATTTATAACAGCATTGTTTAGCAATGCACAACAGTGTCAGAACCAAAGATGCTCAAAAACGCTAAACTCATTATCTGGAATGCAATGCCAAGGCTTTGCATGCTGGACCCCAGACCCATTAATGTGGCAGATATTTGTGCTGACCTATCTTTGTCCTCTTTGAATCAAAGTGTCTGGCTATTGCTAGTGAAACACTTTGCTTCGTAGAACACTCCTAACAAGCAGTACTCATACTCTGTAAATTGTACTGAAGGAACGAATATGCCTCTTCTCCTGAACAGTAAGTAGCACCTCAACCTTCCACCAATCTGCCGACCCCTCCTAGTACCACTGAGAAGTGACCCAGTCCCCTTCCGCTCTCTGACCCTTGTACAATACCTCATCCTCCAAAAGAGCCTCCAGCTGCCCTTTTCCAGCTGCTGATTCATCTCTCCCACCTTTCAAATGCTCATCTCCCTCTACACTGTATTAAAACTCCAATTCAACCTGCTCTCCACTTTCATCCCTTCTGACTTAACCAATACTGAATTAAACCTGCCTCTTAGATAGAGCTGTTCAAATTCTAACAACTAGTTTTGTGGGAAATTTCTAAATGTTATGGGGGGGATTCGTTTTGGTTGAAATTTCACACCACATTTTCTTTGGTTTGTCAATGAAAAACTGAAACCCTAACCTGAAATGTTTTTATTATTATTTATTATTATTGTACTTTTTGAAAAAATGGTTTAGTAAACATTTTGGGTTTTCAACATTTGAACATTTTTACTGAAATATTTTTGGTTTAAAAATGGAAAATTTGATTGAAAATGGTGATTTCTGTAAAATTGTTTTTGATGAGAAGCCATTTTCCATCAAAATTCCTTGTCACGTTTTTTGTTGTAAAAATCTACAGTCAGTTGCCAGAATTTTTCTCAATGCAAGACCTGACTCAACTCACCTCCAAGTGTCAGATGTAGTTCCTCAGTATCAGTCTCATGGAGCATGCCTAGGACTCAATAGCTGGCTACTTTTTTTTGCAATTGTACCAAAACATTTAATGCAAAAAAACTGATGCAATTAAGACCCTATGTATATAGTGTAATTTATGTGCTGTATTATATTTAAGTAAAGCAATTAGAAAAAAGTATTCTATCCTTCAAAGTGATATGATGTCTTTTAGCCTTTACTTGGTGCTTTCCATGTTCAAACCATTGTACAGATATTGAATAATCATTGAAGCATGCCAGTGAGCTCAAAGTATTATCATCCCCACTATTCCGATGGGGAAACTGAGGTACAGTGTGGTTAAGTGGCTTGTCTAAGGCCATAAAGTAAATCAGTGATAGAGTAGAACTCAAGACTTCCTGACTCCCAATGCTGGGCTATTCCTCCCATACATAATGTATGCTACATGTAGGGGTACTACAGATGTGAGGGATCTCTGAAAGAGCTTGTCAGAAGTACTGAGACCATTTTTCTCTGAGTCTATCTTTAAAGGTTAGGTAAAGTAATTACTGAATAGCCTCAGCATTTATTTTTTAGCATAAGCCTTCAGCCCCAGCCATTGGAAAGCTTTTGTCTTGAGATGAGGGTATTCCTGCTTAAAGAAGTGGAAACACTGTGACTCTTAGTACACAAAGTGTCTGCTTGCTTCTTTTGTAAGGATAGGTCTGTGAGTTCCCCTACTCCCTCAGGGTAGAAGCCAGGAGGAGGATTCTGTCCCCTGGACTCACAGGGATCAGTGAGTATCAGCACAGAGACCATTGATTCCAAACTGCCTCCCTGACCCTTCATGCGATCCATAGCCTGTGGAGAGCACTGCCACATAATGGGGATTCCACAACCTGGGGTGTGGGGAGCAGCACACTTTGATGCCTTGGGTGTGCAGGAGGGAGGCAAAAATCTGGCTGAGACCTGTGAGCCCTTCACCCATGCCAATTCTGAAAGTGATGTCCAGTAACTCCTCCCTGCTGTCAAAGGGCTGATTCAAACATTTCTCTTTTAAAATCACAGTGTGCAACGTTTTCAGTTCATAATCAAATTTATATTTTCATTTTAACCCAGTTGCCCTTGAGGGCTACAACTCAGTGCCTTTGGCAGGCCACAGGTTAGAAGCCAATAGATTACGAAATAATCATTTTTTTAAATTAAGCCATATTTAGCAACAACCTAGACGCATAGACTTTAAGGCCAGAAAGGATCATCTATTTTGACCTCCTGCACATTGCAGGCCACAGAACCTCACCCACCCACTCCTTTAATAGACCCCTAACCTCTGGCTGAGTTACTGACGACCTCAAATTGTGATTTAAAGACTTCAAATTACAGAGACTCCTCCATTTACACTAGTTTAAACCTGCAAGTGACCCATGCCCCATGCTGCAGAGGAAGGTGAAAAACCCACCAGTGTCTCTACCAATCTGACCTGGGGAAAGATTCCTTCATGACCACAACTATGGCGATCAGTTAAAACCTGGGCATGTGGGCAAGACCCACCAGCCAGACACCCGGGAAAGAATTCTCTGTAGTAACTCAGAGCCCTCCCCATCTAGTGTTCCATCACCAGCCATTGGAGATATTTGCTACTAGCAGTCACAGATCAGCTACATGCTATTGTAAGCAGTCTCATCATACCATCCCCTCCATAAACTTGTCAAGCTCAGTCTTGAAGCCAGTTAGTTTTTTGCCCCCACTGCTCCCCTTGGAAGGCTGTTCCAGAATTTCACTTCTCTGATGGTTAGAAACCTTCCTCTAATTTCAAGCCTAAACTTGTTGATGGGCAGCTTATATCCATTTGTTCTTGTGTCCATACTGGTGCTTAACTTAAATAACTCCTCTCCCTCTGAGGGTATTTGTCCCTCTGACTCTTACAGAGAACAAACATATCTTCCCTCAGCCTTTGTTTGGTTAAGCTAAACAAGCCAAGCTCTTTGAGTCTCTTCTCATAAGGTAGGTTTTCCATTCCTCTGATCATCCTAATAAGCCTTTCTCTGCACCTTTCCAGTTTGAATTCATCTTTCTTAAACATGGAAGACCAGAATTGCACACAGTATTCCTGATGAGGTCTCACCAGTGGCTTCACAAATAACAAAAGTTTCTTGAGTGGAGTTACACCAGGAATGAATTTGATCTTTCGACTGTTTAGATTATACACAATAGAGTCTTTTTAACTCACATGGAAAACCCATTGTCACTTAGCGAATTAGCAAGTAAATGAACAAACAGGTTAAAAACAGAGAGCAAGAATACTGCATTACAAAATTTATATCATTTATTTGACAATTGTCATTCTCTTTTACTTTGCAGTAATATGTTACAGGACAGGCATTTTTATAGAACATCAGTGAATGAGTCCTAGTGGCTCTTATAAAAATAAAACCTACTAAAATGAGACTTCATTTTGACACTGCATCTGCTAAAATAGAGAGAGAGAGAGAGCAATTTGCATGTGTGGTTTATAAGGTACGTGCATTAGCAAAGTCCCAGTGAACAAGGTTGTACCTGTTGTAGCTTTTAGTGATGGAGGGAGACAGGGCCGGTGCTACCATTAAGGCGAACTAGGCGGTTGCCTAGGGCACCAAGATTTGGGGGCGCCAAAAAGCGGTGCCCCCAATTTTTTTTTTACAGCGTTCCTCCCCGAGCGCGCGGTCGCAGCTCCACTTCTCCCACCTCCCAGGCTTGCAGCGCCAATCAGCTGTTTGGCGCCGCAAGCCTGGGAGGAGAATTAGAGCGGGGGCGGCGTGCTTGGGGAGGAGGCGGAGCAGAGGTGAGCTGGGGTGGGGAGGTGCCGCGCAGCTCCCCGGGGCGGGGGGGGGGGGGGGGGGGGGGGGGTGCCGCAGGGTGGGGGGAGCAGGGAGCTGCTGAAGGGCGGGGGCGCAAGGTGGAAGTTTCGCCTAGGGCACGAAACTTCCTTGCACCGGCCCTGGAAGGAGATTATGCAACCCATCCTGATATGTCTACTCTCTGCTCACTGTTAGTAACCTGTTATGTGCTTACCTAACTCTTTCTGGCAGGCTGTATGTAGGTAGATCCTGCCTAATCCCTCACACTATGCACTTGAGTTGTGTATTAATGAGCCACATCTGTCATGCCGTATTGCTTGAATGTATATCCTTTCTGTAGGCTACATTATATTTTTACATCTCCTTTACTTTTAGGAATTGAAGATCAGCCTAAGGAATGAAAGTTATTGCTTATTGCTACCAGGGCCAGCTGCAGTGTTTTTGCCGCCCCAAGCGGCGGAAAAACAAAAACAAAAAGCTCTACCGCTGCCGCTACATTCTTCAGCGGCAATTCGGCGGCAGGTCCTTCCCTCCAAAAGGGACTGAGGGACTCGCCGCCGAATTGCAGCCAAAGAGCCAGACGTGCCACACCTTTACATTGGCTGCCCTAAGCACCTGCTTGTAGCGCTGGTGCTTGAAGCCGGCCCTGATTGCTACCTCCTCATCTTACCATAACATGCTTTTCTGTCCATATGGAAGCTTAGCATGCCGAATGCTTGTGATATTTGGTGAGCTAAATAATAGGATACAATACGATAGGATGACACTGACAGAATTCTCTGAAACACAAGAGAGGAATGAGACTTGGGCACACTCATATAAGCTGAGGCTGCAGTTTTATTAAATCAACCAAACCTTCTGAAGGGCAATGAGTAGAAGGGAAAAAAAGGCAAATACTGGTTGCCCCAGTCAGGGATAAAACCTAAACATCCCCAATCAGGACCAGGAAGCCAAGCCTTCCTGTACCACCCATTTATTCCCCCAACCTGACCCAAAAGGGGTGTGGTCAATGCCCTTGCTTCTTACTACTCCCATATGGCTGACAAACCTGGCCAAGGGAGAGAGGAGGCACTTCTGATCCTTCAGGGTTTCCTAAGGATGTCCATTCCCCTGCCTGGTCCAGCCAAAGCCCCACTACAATGAGCAGTGATGGGTGCATAGTTTCCTGTAAATCCTCTGTGCACGGATTTAATCCCCGGTGTGGGGGAATTTTAGCATGCCCAAAGCCTACAGAGAACCTTCTAGGGGACCAAGGTCATGCATATTGTGGGAGGGTGAGCCAGGAGAGGCCCGGTGTTGGCAGGATGGACTGGGAGGAACATGCATCTTTCGTCCCAGCAACCAGTGGGAAGTCCCTTGTTATCCTCAAATAATGAGGTTTTGACCTGTTGTTTCATCCATCTGAAGAAAAACTCCGCCGCTCTGACAGGATTCAGGAGCAGGTACACAATGGGGAATCTTGTGCAGTTTTCCTCCTCCTTGATCCCCTCCTGTGAGTTTTGAATATGGGTGGATATAATCTGTCTCATAATGACAGGTCAGCCACAAAAGGTTTGATTTGAAAAAGCAGAAAGTATTCAGATGCATCTCCAAGCTTGTCTGAACACGTTCATATGTATAAACATCTCAATGGAAGGAAATTATTCCAGTATATAGTGCTGGGAATTTAGCATTTGTAATGAACTGCAAAAACGAGTTTGATGAAGTGTATTTTTAGTATACAATCAGAGATAAGCCGTAGAGCAAAAATGTGATATTACAGGTAGTATTCTTAACAATGCAGTGCAAATGAAATTCTGCCAGCTTTAATTAAACAAGCTTACACTTCACTGAGATTTTGAAATTTAATTCTGTTAAACTCAAGTCTCAGATCCTGTAAATTGAAAGATATTTTGATACGTTTCAAAGGCTGTTTATACTTACTACAACAGTCAGGATATTTCAGTATGTTAATTGCAGCCATTTTAGTTTCTTTAGGCACTTTACTGTTGAGTGAAAATGAAACACGTTAACCTTCCATTAAATGTAGCCCAAGAAGGTCACAGATGTAACTGCAATTAGTGTGAGGGTTTAAGGTGTTAGAATTTTAGTATAACTGTCTTGTGCATGTCTAGTGAAGCTGCACAGTGAGAAGTGTGATGCAATACATTGCTGTGAAGCAATAGGGACAACGGGTGATTAAGAGCTCCTGTGGATCTTGTAAAGTGGGAAGGGTTTGAATGAAGATTCCTGCTCACTTTGTAAAATGCATTGGAAGGAATCCTACTGTGGTCAACTTTAGACGTGACATCCTGGCCCCATTGAAGTCAATGGGGAGTTTTGCCAATGATTTCAATGAGGCCATAATGTATGCTAGAAGCTCCACAGCTCAGATACCATTTTAATGGGCATGGTTTTGTGGCATTAGTTGTGAATGTTTAGAGCCACTATTCATAGTGGCCACTAGAAGAAGGTGAGCGTCTTTGTAAACAGAAAAGGAAAACAGTCTGGCATTCATCCCAATCACAGTCTCCTGGGTCTATGTCGTCTCCACAGGACAGCTAGGGAAGGCACTTTGTGTAGGGTTACCATATTTGGAGTGTCCAAAAAGAGGACAC